>NW_027635972.1:76034-109587 GCF_903797595.1 Erithacus rubecula | reverse complement strand
GAAGACAAAAGTGAAGAAGATGATGACGACAAAGCAGATAACGATGAAGATGATGAAGATGAACACTAAGATTATGGAGAAGACCAAAAATAATTTCAAAATACATATAAGAAGAACGGTCATATGGATTTAAAATGAGAAGAATAGTCATAAGAATTTAAGAATTCATAGATGATTAGGAATCAGAATAGGAATAAGAATAGAAATAAGAATATGAATAAGAATTAAGGACCACATAGAAGAAGCAGAGAAGAATAGATACAATAGCATATAACAAGTAGTTAGAATAGCTAAGAAGAGCAGATAGAAACAAAGAGAATTATAAAAAGAACGATAATTTAAGAATACACTAATGAAAATAAAATTGAATGAACAAAAAAAGTCTAGCAAATTTGTTTTTATTACATATTGTGTATTAATATTAAAGTATATGATACAAATACATGAATATACAACATATTGTAATATTGATACTTAATAATTTCCCGGTCACATGAATTCCCTGGGCGCTCTGTGCCAGGCCCTGCCCATCCTCCCAGGGAACAATTCCTTTCAAAATCCCCTCAGGGCTGATTCCCTGGAGCCAGGCCGGGTGTGTTCTCAGCAGCCCTGCCTGCCCTGAGCACCCTGAGCAGGCCGGGAGGGGTTTCCCCGGTGCAGCCCCAGCTGAGGCAGTAGCAGCTCTGTGCTGTTCCTGACACATCCCTGTGGCAGCAGCTGCACGGGGCTGTGCAGCCAAAGAGCCAGAGCAGCGCACACAGCACTGCAGCAGCAGCGCAGCTCTGGGGCTGGGCTGATCCTGCTGCCTGAAGAACATGAAAAAAATAAGTATAGAATAATATTAGATACTTTAAAGTACATATTAGAAGACAAGAAGAAAAAAACTAGAAAGAGCAAGGTGAGTAAGAGTAAGAATAATAATTGAATAATTCACAAATGATAACATTTTATTAATAATGTAGGAACAGCCCCAGGGTCTGTACCCTGGCACAGGGACAGCACCCAAGAAGCAGCTGGAGCTGTGCCAGGAGGGATTTAGGTTGGATTTTCGGGCAAGGTTCTCCCCACAGAGGGTGCAGGGCACTGCCCAGGATCCCCAGGGATGGGCTCAGCCCCGAGGCTGCCAGAGCTGCAGGAGCGTTTGGAGCCTGGGCAGCGCCCTGCTGGCAGCAGGGACCCAGCCCCGCCCCGGGCTCTGTCCCCGCGGCACCACAGAGCCCAGGGGACACCTGCGAGAGCAGCTGCGGTGCTCGGCCATTGCTCTGCCGCCACCGGCACCAGGACCCCCAAAAACACCCCCCGGGGACCCCCTGGTGTCCCCCCGAGGGGCATCTGCGACTCAGCTCTGGACCACTGCAAGCTCCAAACATCATGCCGCCCGCACAGGCAGAAAGAATTAAATAGGGAACCCCAAATATATTTCGTGCACTCTCCAAATATCCCTTCAAAAAACCCACCCAGGATATTTGGGGCGAGCTCCCCCTCCCCGGGCACATGCAGGATGCGGGGGGCGATGGTCTGGGGGCAAAGGAGCTGCGGATACAGAGAGCGGGGAATGCATGTGGTGCCTCCTCTCGATCCTCCTTATCCTTCCTCCTCCTCTGTCTCTCCTCTTCCTCCTCCCCCTCCTGTTCCTCCGACACTCTGGCCGTGTGGCCGGGCCAGGACATGAAGGGAAAAGGCCTGGTGACCCCCAAACCCAGCTGGGGGGCAGCAGACCTTTAAAGGGAAAAATGGGAAAGAGGTGGGAGAGGGGGGACAGCGGGAAGTAGGACCCACCCTCTTCGAGGGTGTTTAAAACTCTTCAGGTCCATTTGAAGAGGAGTTTTTCGCTTTTTAATATTTTTGAGGGGTGATCCCACCACTACAAGGGTGCTTTTTCCTCTCCATTTTAAGGTGTTGTGGAGCCGCAGCCCCAAAGGCCCCTTTTAAGGGGGAATCATGACGGCTTAAAGCGATATTTGTAGTGGAGTCCCCACTACAACCCCCTGTAGGGGATGTTTTGTCACCCATTGTGGATTTTAGGGATTGTCTCTTCCATCGCCGCTTTAAAGAGCTGTCAATTGGAGGCCCCACTGAAACTGCACTTAAAAGTGCAACACCATTCCCGTTGATTCTGGCAGCGGAGTCCTGGGGGATTTGAGTTCCCGGGAGGTTTTGGGGGTACCTGGGCGATGCTGGTGACAGAGCTGGGACCCCGTGCTGGGTATGAACCTTCTCACTGGGCTCGGGCAGTGCCAGCGTGTTCAGGGAGATCCTGGGGGAACCGGGGGGTTCTCTGCAAATCCCAGGGGACCCCCCTGAACTCCCCTCAGAGCTGGATCTGCTGCCAGCATCTCACCCAAAACCCTGAGAACTGTGATGAGTGACAGCCTAGGAGTGTTTCTCACTGTCTGCCGCACTGCACAGAGCACCCCAGGCAGAGCACTCCAAGAGGGAACTTCCATGGGATTCTTCCCCTTCTGGTTTCATCCCTGCCATATTTCCAGAGACATTCCTGGCAGGTGTGCCCCAGGTTATCTGTGAATTCCTCAGCCTTGATCTCCTCAGTTTCCCAGCACCTCTTGGTGACCTTGGCCACAACGAATGTCCCGGATCACAGCTGGAAGGAGAGGAATTCCCGGCCATCCTTGGCGAGCCCATGGGATCCGCGGACGCTGCCGTGGGACAGGAGGGCACAGGCGGAAACCTCCTGCAGCAGGGGTTCCCTGTACGCAGCACAGGGAGCTCCAAGGGTCCCCGGTGTCCCCACCTGCAGCACAGGGTAGGAAAAGCCGGGATGGCCGGGAATAGGGGTCAAGGGTGTCCCCAGTATTGAGGGAAGGAGGGGCTGGGTGCTGGGAAAGGCAGGAATAGGGGTGCAGGGGGTCTCTGAGTTAAGGAGAAGGGGACTCTGCGGGCCAGGAGAGGCGGGATGGCCGGGAAAGGGGTGCCGGGTTTACTGGTGCCGGATAAGGGAGTGCAGGGGGGAACGCATGGCCGGGAATGGGGGTTTGGGGGGATCAAGGCGCCCGGGAATGGGGGTCTGGGGGCCCCTCCGTGGTCCAGAAAGGGCGATCAAAGAGTCCCGGGGCCGGGGGTCCCCCTCAGCTCTGGCCGCCCCCCGGGGCCCCCAGGAGCGCCCCAGCCCCAGCGCTGGAGCCATGGCGCTGCTCGGCTGCGGCCCCGCCCCCAGCCCCGGCCCCGCCCCCTGAGCAGCCTCCGTCCTGCAGTGCGCGGCCGAGGAGGGTCCCGGGGGATCCCGGAGGGGATCCAGGGGAATTCCCGGGAAGTGCCCCGTGCCCTCCCCCCGCGCTCCCTCTGACGCAGTGGCTTTTGCGTTCCGCAGCGGCGGCAATGCCGGGATCTGCCCGGCGACCGGTGACGCCTCTGAATACTCGGGCTGCCATTGGCTGGCAGGAAAGAGCGGCGCCAATGGCGGGGCCGGAGGCTGGCCCCTGGCTCATAACAGGGTGAAGGAGCCCTGGCCCAGGCTCTGGCCCTGGGACACGGGGACGCTGCCGGGGGGTCCCTGTCCCCCTGTGCCACCCCCAGGGCCCGGCCCCTGTCCCCGTGTCAGGCTCTGGGGTCGATCTCGTGGAACATCCTCTGGGGGAGGCTGCGGCACCGGGGGCGGGGGGACCTGGGGGGGACAGGGGACGCCACTGTGCACGAGCAGCGTTGGACTGTGAGGGGAGAACGGGGCAGAGTGACCTCCCCAGTGACCTCACACAGCCCTGGGATGTCACACAGCTCTGTGATGTCACACAACAGCCTATGATGTCACAAAGTCGTTGTGATGTCACACAGCACCCTATGATTTCACACAACACCCTATGATGTCACACAACACGCTATGATGTCACACAGCCCCTGTGATGTCACACAGCACCCTATGATGTCACAAAATCATTGTGATGTCACACAACCCTGTGATGTCACACAGCACCCTATGATGTCACACAACCTATGATGTCACACAACCCCTGTGATGTCACACAGCACCCTATGATGTCACAAAATCATGGTGCTGTCACACAACCCTGTGATGTCACACAGCACCCTATGATGTCACACAACCCTGTGATGTCACACAGTTGCCCTATGATGTCACACAGCCCTGTGATGGCACACAATCCTTGTGATGTCACACAGCCCCCAGTGATGTCACACGGCCCTGTGACATCACACAGCCCCTGTGATGTCATACACTCCCTGTGATGTCATACAGCACCCTGTGATGTCACACTGCCCTGTGATGTCATACACTCCCTGTGATGTCATACAGCACCCTGTAATGTCACACAGCCTCTGTGATCTGTGAAGTCACAGTCATTGCTGTGATGTCACACAATCTGCTCTGGGATGTCACATGGCCATTCTGTGATGTCACATCCTGCTCCAGGATGTCACAGCCCCTCTCTGATGGCACATAGCTACCCTGTGATGGCAGAACACACTCTCTGATGCCACAGCCTTCTCTGGGACATCACAGCTGCTCTGTAATGTCACAGCCTGCTGTCTGAGATCACAGAGCCACTCTCTATGATGGCACAGTCTCCTCTGTGACCTCACTGCCCCCTCTATGGTGTCACACAACTGTCCAGTGCTGTCACAGCCCACTCAGCAATATCACAGCCTGTTCTGTGATGTCACAGCCCAATCTGTGACCTCCCACAACCCACCCTGTGCTGTCACACAGCCTCTTTCTGACATCACAGCTGCTCTCTGGCTCCATGACACAGCCACAGAGGTGCTGCTGTGCCACAGCCCCCTCTGGGGCATGACACAGCCCCTGCCAGTGCTGAGCACTGTGAGCTCTGCCTGTGCCCTGCTCGTGTCCCTGCCATGCCCTGGCAGTGCCCCAGCCCTGCTGGGCTGTCACAGGAGCTGCTCCTGGGCAGAGCTGTCTCTCTGCAGCGCTGCCCTTGCCAGGAGCTGCCTCTGTGCTGGAGCCCAGCTCATCTCAGCAGCACAGGCACAGCAAAAGGACTTGAATCACCCTCTCAGGGCTTTGGTGCTGTTTGCATCAGACTCAGTCTCTGAGAGAGTGTGCTCAAAAAACTTCTCAAGAGCTCCAAGTGAGATTGAAGCACTGAAGTTTCTCATATTTAACTAGATCCCAGTGAGGAACAGGACTGAGAAGGTGTCCCCAGGTCCCAGTTAGAGCAGAACACTGGAGGCACTGGTGGCAGGTGGGGACAAAGCAGGGAAAGGTGTCTCTGGTGCTGAGCACAGCTGGATGTGTTTCAGGAAGGCAAAGGGCCAAGGCCCGAGCCCCAGCCCCTGGCAGGGCAGATCCTGTCCCTCCCTCATTGCTCAGGGCTCTTCCCGGGGCAGATGCCAATATTTCTTTTTTAGGCTGTTTTATACAATGAAGAAAAGCTCCACCATGTGTAGACCCTCCCCTCAATCCCTCTCAGGCTACTCCTGTTCTGTCGTCAGTCTCCACTGAGCCCAGGACCCTCAGCCTCTGCCTGAGGCTGATGTGATGAGGCCTCCAAACCCAGTTTTGGGAGATTTTTGGGTCCTCTCCAAGGTCTTTGTAAATGGAAACATAGTGGTCAAAGTCCAAGAAATGTAGAGTGTTATTCTCTCCCAAAACTTGCAGTGACAGAACAAGGGTCTATATCCTGAAACTGAATCAGAGTAAATGTGCATTTGTTAGAAGAAGGAAATATTTTACAATGAGAGTGGCACAAAACTGCAAGTGCTTTTCCAGAGAAGTGGATGCCCCATGCCAGGAATGCTCCAAGAGCAGGAGCTTTGTGAAAGCTGACATGGTGAAACCCCTGCCCTCCCCAAGGATGGAATTCCTCTTGTGTGGGCTCTCTCACGTGCTGGGTGGCCTCACAGCACTTGTGGCCAGAATGTCTGCTGAGGGCCAGCCAGGCTGCTGCAGTGGCAGTGACCTCACAGCCATCACCATTGCAGCCATGTCCCTGGGCCTGGCTCTTCCCTTTCCTCTGTCCCTGTCCTGTCTCTGCAGGGATGAACAGTTTTGTCATTAATATCTTGACCCCAGGGTGCTGGGGCCAATTGCTTCCCAGTCAGGTTCCTGGAGCACAAGTGGCTTTGCAGAGCCCAGCCAGAAATGCCCCTGAGGCAGCAGCTCTGCACTGGTGGCCACCAGGCCAGCTTGCCAAGGGAGGCTTCTGGCCATGCCCTGCAGGGAACTGCTGCTGCCAAGGTGCCTTTGCTGTCTCAGGCTCTCCCTGGCACAGGTCCCACCCTGGCACTCTGTATTTGTGTTCTTCCCTGTGCTGGGGCTGCCTGGGGCTTTTCCTGCAGCGGGACCTGGCCTGGCCATGTGTCATGATCCGCCCAACCCGAGCGGGAGTCGTGACTGGCTCTTTTATGGATCTCAGAGCGCAAAAGACACAGCAGGGAACAAAACCAGTTTACTTTTACAGAAATGCACTTTATTTAGTGCCAACCAAAATGCGATAGTGGGGGGGAGAGAGAGAGAGAGAGAGGGAGAGAGAGAAAGGGAGGTCGGGATTATAGCTACCAAGACGGGCAGACGAATCCTCGTGGAGCAGCCAATAGATGTCTGTTGCCGTCTGGGGAGATCTCGGGGGTCTCCTCTGAGAAAGTCACTTTTATAGTCCTTTCCCAAAGCGAGTGGCTTCTGGCCAAAAGGTGGGAAGGTTTATGGACTATTGTATGTGAAGCTCATTACCCTGAGGAACAGGTGGAAACAGGACGTTTCAAGGCACACCAAACCATCTTTGTTGTTATGAACACACGCAGGGCAGCCCATACTGACCAGTCCATTGTTCTTCCATCTGTGGGAGCTTTGTTGAGTCAGCGCCCCGTGACTAGTTGTCATGAGAAACCAGTCCTGGTAGGCATCACCTGCGGAACAGTCACTTGGCGTTCCTCCCATCCCTGGCCAGCGCAGGCCTCAGGCGAGGGTCGTTGGGCAGAAACAGACGAGAGGCTCAGGCGGACTCTCACAGTCAGCTAAGTGTATAAGTGGAAGATCTTTGTACCAAGTTACTGCTAGGTGAAGCTCCAAAGCTGGGATAAGGTTTAAAGGCATTGAGAGTAAAATAATCTTCAGTATGGAGGCAAGTGAAAGCAAAGAAGCTCCTAAAGGTAGTCCTTTGGGATATGTTTTGGCATATTGGAAAGAGCTGGTGGACCATAAGGACACAGAAACTAAAAGAGAGCTTATTAAGTTATACACACAGTGGTGGCCACTTTATAAACTTGAGGAGGGGTGAAGTGGCCCCCATCAGGGACGTTGGACTATAACACTTTGGTACAGCTGATGCTTTTCCTTAGGCACGAGCAGAAGTGACATGAAGTTACTTATGCTGACATGTTTTTCACCATTAGGAATCACCCTGAGTGGCAAAGGGCTTGTGGAATTAGACCACCCTCTGACCCTTTAGTGTTGGCTCTTGAAAAAGATAATAAAGCTAATAAGAAAAAACCCAGGAGGTGTTGCAGCACATGCTCAATAAATCAAAGGTGTACACATCCTGCCAAGGTGCATTGTATGGAGACTCAGGAAGAGGAGACAGAGGAAGTGCTCATACCACCCCCTAAAAGACAAGGAAGAGAGAGGGTGGTAGGGGAAGTAGATTTGGAATTGCCATCAACTTCAGGTTTTACCTCTGCTTCATCCCCTGCTTCATCCTCATTTGAGAGAACAGTAATTAATATGGGAGTCCCCTCCCAATTCCTGAGTCACAAGAGCCAACCCAACAGTATCCACCCTATTTTATGTTATGCTATTTTATGTTTATGTTATTAAACAGAATTCCTCTCAAACTGCTTCTGAATATCTAGACAAGTTGCGAGGAGCAATGTGTCAACACACCACTCTGGATCCTGAATTTGATAAGAGAATACAACAATTGGAAAACTCGTTTTTAGGGCAATCTACAGGTGACATCAAGTGAAAGCTCTAGAAGATGCGGGGCCCAGCAAGTCGGAACTTGGAGACTTTGCTAGATGAGGCCTGGAGAGTTTTCAGCTATTGAGAAGAGGGGTGTAAACCAGAGACAAAAAAACCCAAAACCTACTAGCAATAATAAAGGAAAATGTAAAAGGGCTACTGGTTGACCTGAAAAAGCATATTTTTGTAAACCATAAAAGTATGAAGTGGGAAAAGACTGGGGATTTCACCAATTTTTGCATATGCCTAAAGCTCCATCTGCACTTTTAGGCAGGGGTCAGCTAGGGCAGCTGGAAGCAAAAATAATATTTAAAAATGGGTAAATTAGTTTGGAGGTAAAAGATCAACAATATATGTAATTGTTAAGTTGAAAATGAAGAAGAAATTATTTAAAAAAATAAAATAAAATAAAATAAAGAAATCAAGTGTTCTTTGAAGCCTGGGCCTCTAATATAGCAGGGAAAGCAAAGAATGCTCTACCAGTACAAATCTGGCTTAAAGAAGGAGAACAACCAGTAAAGGTCAAACAATATCCCTTAAAAAGGGAAGACAGAGAAGGAATTAGCTCAATCATTGAAAACTTTTTGCAAATAGGACTATTGAAAGAGTGCCAGTGCCCCTAAAAAAAGCCTGATTAATCATACAGGTTAGTACAAGATTTAAGAGCTGTTAATAAGATAACTGAAGATTTATGCCCAGTGTTGCTAACCCCTATACCTTGTTAACTTTTCTAACACCTGAACTAACCTGGTTTACTGTTTTAGATTTGAAGGATGTTTTCTTTTGCCTCCCTCTCCATGAAGCCAGCTAGAAATTTTTTGCATTTGAATGGGAGAATCCCAAAACTGGATGTAAAACTTGGCTCACATGGTGTGTACTGCCCCAGAGGTTCAAGAACTCCCCTACTATATTTGGAGAACAGCTGGCAAAGGATTTGGAGTCTTGGGAACCTCCACCAGGAGAGGGACAGCTGCTTCAGTACGTGGATGAACTCTTAACAGCCACCCAGACCCAGGAGGCATGTGTGGATTGGACAGTGAGCCTCCTAAACTTTTTGGGCCTGCAGGGGTATCAGGCATCCCAAAAGAAAGCCCAGATGGTGAAACAAACAGTTATTTACCTGGGCTATGAAGTAAGTGCTGAACAAAGGACCTTGGGGCAAGACCATAAGGAAGCAACATGCCAAACCCGAAACCCCAGACAGCGAAATAACTGAGAACCTTTCTGGGCATGACGGGGTGATGCAGACTGTGGATTTATAACTATGGATTGTTTGTTAAACCCCTGTACACCCTAATCATGGAAGGGAGCAGGGATCTTCAGTGGACAACAGAAACAACATGAGCCTTCAACCAACTGAAGAAGGCTCTTTTGTCAGCTCCAGCCCTGGGACTTCCAGATGTGAGTAAAACATTTTTTTCTGTTTTCTATAAAAAACAAGGGATTGCTCTGGGAGTACTAGCACAAGACCTGGGGCTATACCAGAGGGCAGTCACCTACCTCTCCAAACAGCTGGACACGGCAGCCAAGGGGTGGCCAGGGTGCCTCAGAGCTGCTGCAGCAGTAGCAGTGAACATCCAAAAAGCACAAATTCACCCTAGGCCAGAAGATGACTGTGCTAGTATCCCACACAGTGTCTGCAGTCCTGGAGGCAAAAGGGGGCATTGGCTTTCCCCACAGAGATTTCTTAAAGTACCGGGCCATACTGGTAGAACAAGATGATGTTGAAATTATGGTAACTAACATTGTGAACCCAGCTTCTTTCCTCAGCAGGAACATGGGAGAACCAGAGGTCAATGACTGCCTGGAGACCATTGAAGCCACCTACTGCAGTCACCCAGATCTGAAGGACACCCTTCTCAAAGACACTGAGAGCTGGTTCACTGATGGGAGCAGCTGTATCATCAGTGGAAAAAAACATGCTGGGTCTGCAGTTACCACAAGCAGAGAGGTAATAGAATCTGGACCATTGCCAACAAATTCCTCTGCACAAAAAGCTGAAACAATCCCCTTAACCCGGGCCTTAGAACTGACAAAAAGAAAAGAAATCAACATTTACACAGACTTAAGGTATGCATTTGGGGTGGTACAAGCACACGGAGCAATTTGGAAAGAAAGAGGACTGCTGAACTCACAAGGGAAAAATATTAAACACACACAAGAAATACTAAACTATTAGATGCAGTTCAGTTACCTGAAAAGGTAGCTATTATGCACATCAGGGCACACTAAAAGTGATCTCAGAATTGGAAGAAGGAAATATGCTGGTGGACAGAGAGGCAAAAGATGCAGCCAAAGGTGAGGAACCCAATGAAATAGTCGAGGCAGCATTAATTCCAGATGGAAAGATCTCCATTGAAGGTAAGCCAGTATATAACAAAAAGGATAAAAAACTTATTAAGGAAGAAGAAGCAACTTATAACCAGGAAGGGTGGGCTATAACCAAAGAAGGAAAAGTTGTAGTACCTTCTTACTTGTGCTCACTAGTGCTAAAAGAACATGAGAAAACACATTGGGGCATGAACACCCTACGCAATTATTTAAACGATAAAATTCTGGCTAGAAAATTACAAGGCACAGTTACACAAGTAACTCATCACTGTGGTGTTTGCCTCCAAACTAATCCTAAAAACATTCCAAAGCCTGAAGTTGGACAAATTGGAAAAGGCTGTGGACCTGGGCAGCAATGGTAAATTGATTTTACTGAATTGCCCAGGAAAGGGGGATATTGTTACCTATTAGTGTTAACAGCTACCTTTTCATGATGGCCAGAAACCTTCTCTACCGGGACAGCTAAGGCATGAGAGGTGACCAAGGCATTGTTACAAGAAATAATACCATGTTTTGGAGTCCCAGCTGCTATATCTTCTCATAGAGGGCCACATTTTATCTCCAAAATTGTACAGCAAATAAGTCATCACCTGGGGATAGATTGGGAATTGCATACTCCATATCACCCTCAATCCAGTGGCCAAGTAGAGAAAATGAACCATATGATCAAACAACAAATTGTTAGGCTGGGGCAAGAGGCAAATTTGCCTTGGCCCCAGGCTCTTCCACTAGCATTAGTACAGATTAGAATGAAACCAAGAACAGAAGGGAAATTAAGCCCTTTTGAAATGTAGTATGGGAGACCATATGCAGTCCAAGAAGGAATAACACCCATTCAAGCAGAGGAAGAAAATCTACACAAATACATAGTGGCCCTGAATAAACAACTTAGAGAAATTGCAAAATATGTGGCTGGGGCCCAAAGCAGAGAATTAAATGGGCCAATACATGATGTACAATATGGAGATTATGTATATGTTAAGTCTTTCGCAGAGAAGACTTTAGAACCACAGTGGGAAGGACCATTCCAGGTACTCCTCACCACCTTCACAGCAGTCAAGATCAAAGAAGAGAAGGCGTGGATCCATCACTCCCGAATGAAGAAGACTCCTGAAGAAATTTGGAAAACTGCACCCAGCGGCAGAGACCTGAAGCTGAAATTCACCAAGAACAGTGAGTAATGGATGTATAACTATCATGGACATAATGCAGATGGTTGTGACCCTTGTGGTCATTGCCACGACTGTAATAAGAGTCAAAGCAACACCACACCAGTACAATGTAACCGAGATTTATTAATGCCAAGGGAAAGCGTATCCCTACTCTCATAGGATCCCTACTCTCATAGGGCTTTGAGTAAAATGTTAAGGGTCACAAATGCAAGTATGTGGGAAGGGAGAAATGTTTGGGGATGTGAATATGCATTTGTACAAGATGGGTTCCATGAGGCTCACCATCCACCCATGGAACTCGCCCAAGTTGGCCCTAGATTTGCTGTGACAAATGCTTGACCACGTGTTCTGAATTTAGACTTCAAATTGAAGGGTGTGCAACAAAAGGATTTAATATTGATTTTGACGTTTTTTGATATTGCATCAAGTTTCACAAAATCAAAGTCAAATCAACCCCACCAGTGTCAGACAGGGCTGTAACAATCCAAACTCCAATTATTTCAGAGGAAATGAAGCAACCTATAATTCCCATAATTTCTAAAATTGGACTATATGCTGTCAAGAAAACAGAAATTCAGGGACTGCTAACTAAGCCAAGAATGGTCTATTAAGCAAGTAGAAATGAGAATGCAAGTAAATGCTTCTGGCATTTGGCCATAATGTGCCCCATTTCTCAAAGCTCCTCCTACGAAATGGACTAACTGGTTTCAAAAGTGTATGCCCTCTAGTTTCAAGAAAAAGAGAGACCTCACTGGGATATTAGGAACAGGATTGGGAGTTTTAAATACAATGAATTTGGAGGTGTTAATGAACAAATTGACTGTGATGGGAAGGAATTAAATTAAATTACAGCAATCTTTGCAATCTTCTTTGTTAGCACTAGGTAACAATCATTGGAAACTAGCCAAAATATTACCAAAATGGGAAAATATAGAAGAGAGAGACCAAGAGGTAATAATTAAAGCCCCAGGCACAGCTAGTGCAAACATTTCTCTGGCTCTTGGATGTACTCAAGCACAAATGTGGATGCAGTCAGTGGCTGCTGTAGTTATCAGGGAGGGTGAGGAAGGGACATTCCCTGATGAAATTCACAAAATTGCTTGGGATAATGTCTCTGAGATGGAAAGAGAGCTTCAGCCTTGGTGGGTTTTGGTCAATTTTACCTATGACCCTGAGACAAATAAAGTAACAGCTTTTGTTTTAACTATACATAGTGCATCTGTGAGCTTAATACATCCAATAGTCACTCTAGCATTAAATCATGAAGGGATTGTACTGTATCCTTCTGATCATAGAATGTGGGCACGAAAAATTGAAGAAAAATGGCAGACCATTAACCTAGAGCCCTGTTCTGTGAGAAAACAATTAGGATATATATGTGAGGGAACATTGGAAAAATGAGAAGATACTTGCCTAGACACAGACCAAAGCATTTGCCACTTTGAAATGCATCTAACCAACTAGACAACTTCACTTGTGTATATAGGACAAGGTTGTGTCTGTCTCAGAACAGAATGTCCCACCATAATGATAGACGATCAAATCGTGAATGAAACTCAATTCAATTTATGTGTTTGCAACTTTGCTAAAATCAAAGGATGCCCCTTTTCCTATTGAGCACCTGTAATATCACATCAGTACATAAAGGCAAACCTGGTTACTGTGAAGAAATATTGCCTGCGCCTGTAGGTATGAATTTAACCTAGTCGCTCAGCTACTGAAACATCAGGAATTAAGAAAAATTTTGAAAGAGATTCAAGATGCAGGGAAAAGGACTTTGATTATGATATACCTTAACATGGAGACCATAAAAGGGGTTTTTAAATGAGTTTAAGAACATCTGTCTCATCATTGGTGGGATGTGCTATTTGGATGGTCACCAACTGCCACCGGTTTGCTTAATGCCTTAATTCACCCAATCACTGTGCTGCTTATTTTAGTCAGTGTAAGTTTGCTTTTGTCCATTGCTGTACTTCTTGGGAATTGGAAGTGTCCTGGTTTCAAGGACAGGTGTCTGCCGATAAAGGCAGAAGTTTTCCTTTGAAATAGAGACTTTCATTTCACTCCCTCCAAGTATTATAATTGTTTGAATCAAGAACTCTGAGGCAGAGATAAAGAATTAGGAATAACAGCTCTTTTACTAATACATCTAACGTACAAGCAGAAACAACAGCAGTTGTCAAAATTACCAACAAAACAGAACAGATAACTTGGTTCCAGTCCTTTCTTTAGCTGCAGGCACGCTCTCTCTGCACTCAGTCCCAGTCCTGCAGATGGAGCAAAGCCCAGCAGCAGCAGAGAAGTGGGCGGGAGTGGAGGTGGGAGGGGGCAGCCGTGGCCACGCTGGTCTCAGGTGGGAGCAGGCTGGAGAGGGCAGCTCCTCACTCACTGTTTGGGTTCTGGTGGTGTGTTTGCTTCACGTGCTTGTGGGGAGGAGTGGTTTCCCCTCAGGGGAAGCTCCACATGGACCGGGAATGGAGGGGGCTGTCCCGTCTCCGGGGGCTTCTCCTGTGAGCGGTTGAAACCAATCAGAGAGCTGATTTGGTGATGGACAGCTCGGGAAACCAATGAAAAGTTATTTCACTTTCACAGCCAATACATTTTCCCTTCCCCTGTGCCATGGCAATGCCCTGGGCCAGTTCTTCTGTGAAATCCCACACATCCTCAAGCTCTCCTGCACACACTCTTACTTCAGGGAACTTTGGCTTCGTGTGTTTTCCATCTCTTTAGCATTTGGTTGTTTTGTGTTCATTGTTTTCACCTATGTTCAGATCTTCAGGACTGTGCTGAGGATCCCCTCTGAGCAGGGACGACACAAAGCCTTTTCCACCTGCCTCCCTCACCTGGATGTGGTCTCCCTGTTCCTCAGCACTGGCACATTTGCCTACCTGAAGCCCCCCTCAGTCTCCTCCCCATCACTGGATCTGTCACTGTCCGTTCTGTATTCGGTGGTGCCACCAACCCTGAACCCCCTCATCTACAGCCTGAGGAACCAGGAGCTCAAGGATGGCCTGAGGAAAATCATCATGAATGCTTTTCACAAGTTATAAATTTTCATTCTACTGTATAATTATTATGATATTACTCAGTAATGCTTACTCTGTGTCCTGTCTTTTTTCTGCTGGCTTAGGTATCACACTTCTTAAAATTTGTTCACAGGAAAATCTTTGTCATTACCCTTTTTAATTCAGTATTTGAATTCCTAGTGTGAACCACAGGCTATATAATCCAAGGGCTGTACTTCATATGTGCTTACACAAAATCAATAACTTGGTATTGCTGTGTTTGCCTGACATGTTTGGCTTCTCTGGAGCTGCAGGGTTGGTGCCTCTGGGCAGAGCTGGTGTGAAAAGGGAACACAGTGCTCCTCACTGCCAGGCACCCCCAGGGCATCTGCTCTATAACCTCCCCTTCCTTCAGTTCCACACTCGCCTTCAGAGCCCCTGTGTTGGTTTAAGGCCTCAGAGCTCTTTTAGCTCAGTTTCAATCCTGCTGTGTGACTGTCCAGGGACTGCAGGCAGGGACAGGCTGTGGGCACTGCTGGGACAGAGCTGGGCTCTGCAACAGCATTTCCATCATGCAAGGGCATCTCCCTAGTGCAGGGCCTGAAAGCTTCAACCTCCTTCCCAATTTGCTCTCAAGGATGTTCCCAACAGTGCCCTGGAGAGGAGAACAACACTGACAGCCAAAGTGTGGCAGTGTTCAGGGTGGGGCTGTCCCAGCAGTGCCCTTGCAAAGCCAGAGCTGCTTTCAGCAGTGCCTCTCATCCCAAGGTAAAAACAGAGGTTGTTCTTCCCTTTGTGGAAGGACATCAAGTGACTGGGTCAGGAGTCTGTGTTTGCAGTGCAGGGACATTCCACAGCCCTGAACATCCTGTGTGTGTGTGTGAGAGGACATAAACCCAGTGAACACAAACACCTTCAGCTGTTTCCGGAGTTTCCAGAGTCTAACATCCCCTGGGAAGCCCTGGGTGCAGGGCTGGGATGAGCTCCTGTGCCCAGAGCTCCCCATGTCCATCCCTCTGGCCCTGGGGCACCTGGGGCAGGGGCAGGGCAGGATGACACCGCAGGGCTGAGGTCCCTGCCAGGCTCTGGCAGTGGCAGCAGAGCCCAGGGTGTGGGTGCCCAGGGCATACCCCTGGCCTCCTTGGGGGTCTCAAAACCCCCCTGGCAAGGGTCTCAAAGACCTCTGAGTGAGACCCTGGTGTCACAGGTGCTGAATTCCAACCCCTGGGGGAAGTTGTCAGCACAAGGAGAATGGAAACAAGCTACCAAAACCAGTGAAGTGTAAATTAGATTGTTAGAATGTAGATAAATTGACTTTTGGGAATGTTTATGAAAAGGGACACGTGGCTAAGATGGAGAATTTGGGGGGTGGACACCTTTTCCTCCTTCTTCTCCATGTCATCCATGCTGGGTGACATGTTGGCACCCTTGGATTGGATGGGGTCAGGGCTGGACCATTTAATAAAAATGTATTGTATTGGGAAAATTTTGTAAACATGTAATACATAGTACAAACTATATAAGATAAGACCTGCATTCACCAGGCAGATTCCACCATGGATGCCAGGCTGAGCAGACCACTGCTGGCCAGGCAAAACGTCCCTGAGATATGAAACAATAAACAATCCTTGGAAAAAAGAGAAAACTGTATCCAGCAATCTCTCTTCGGCTGCTTCGGGAGAAAACCAGGGTTTGAACCACCTTCATGTCCCTCTGGGGTGATCTCGGGGCAAAGGAGAAACCTCAGACTGGGACACAGGGAGCCCCTTTCCTGCTGCAATGAACTGTCTGTGTGTGTGCCAGGGAAGGACCCTGGACAGCCCTGGGGCTGTGAGCAGGGCATGAGCTCAGGGGTGGGCACCTGACAGAGCCCTGACATTTCTGGCTGTGCCCATAAGAGCAGAGTTGGGTAAGGTGGCTGTGGTTAAACCCCTCTGGGCATCCAGTGACAACAGAGTGTCTCTGTCACGGTCCCTCCTTACACAGAAAACAGGAGAAAATAAGGTGAACAGTTGTGGGTCACTATAAAGAGAGATTAATCTCAGGGGGACTACAAAGCAAGGGCCAAATGCAGAAGCAAGGAAAACCATGGAGAGACAAGATTCAGCACAAGAATTCAACACATGTCATAATTTCTTTAGAAGACAAGTGTATTAATACAGAAAATCCAGAGGCCCGCTTATCCCACTCATGTTCCTGCTGATCAGGACATCCCATGGAATGGAAGATCCCTTGGGTCAGTCCAGCCCAGCTGCCCCATCCCTGTGTCTTCAAGAACACTTGCCCCCTCCCCTCTACCCAGCCCATTGGTTTAGGGGTTGCAGAGATGCCACATGTGGGGCCAACCCTGCTCAGGAATAGCCAAAGCCTTGGGCTGGGGCCAAACCCACTCCAGCCACAGGAGCCAAGCATAGCAGGGCAGGGGCTGCTCTGGGCAAAGGGAACTCCAGCCACACACAGGCCAAGGGGGCTCAGGAGGCTCTTCCCACCTCTGTTATTCCACAATTCAATGAATCTATTCCTTGGAGAGCTCTTTGAAGACAGAATTGACAGACAGGCAGAGTAGAGCTATAAAATGCACCAGTACAAACACAGCAGCTCCTGTGAGCAATGAACCCTCCCAGGGCAGTGCTGTGGCAGGAGAAGAACCCAGGAGGAGGAGGATGAGCTCAGTGAGTGTGTGTGCCCCAAGGCACAGAGGGTGAGGGTGGCAGAGGTCAGTGCAGGGCTGGCAGTGGCAGGGCAGATCCAGGGGCAGTGAGATGGGAGTGTGCAGCCTGCAGGGACACAGCAGCAGCTGTGGGACAGAACACAGGACAAGCTGTGCTGGACATGGCCAAGGGCCCTGGCAGGGCTGGCAGTGCCCAGGAGAAGCCAAGTCTTGGTGCCCTGGAGCACAGCAGGGTCTGTGCCACCAAGGGCTCTGAGGAGACACTTTGTCCTGAACCTAAAAGTTGTATCATTTGCAACAATTCCATTAGGTTCAGTGTCACAATGTTCTCCTTGGATCCATGAGGCCCCACAGTGTCACAATGGTCCCTTGGTTCCATTCATCCCACACTGCTACATGAATCCTTAGTTCCATGGTGCCATGTAGTGTCACAATGGTCTTCTTGGTTCCATGGTGAAACAGTTGCCACAATTTCCATGGTACCACAACTGTTCCTTGGTCCCACGAGACCCCACCGTGTCACTGTGATCCCCTTGGTCCACAAGGCTCTGAAGTTCCACAATGGCTCTTTGGTTCCATGAGGATTGGTACAGTCACAATTCACTCCTTGGCTCCAAGAGGCCCTGCTGATTCACAGTGCCCATGATTCCATGAGTTTCCATGGAGCCACCACGGTGTCCTTGGATCTGCAGTATCTCAATGATCTCCTTGGCACCATCCTGCCCCAACGTCTCAGTGGCTTTTTGGTTCCAAGAGTTTCCACAGTGCCACAACAGTCTCCTTGGTGCCATGAGAATACAAAAATTCCACAGAAACATTGAGCAATGCCTGATTAACACACCCAAGAACATCTATCTCCATTCAGATTAGGGGTTAAAGGTGAGAATGGCACCAGCAGCTTCCATCTGCAACACAGACACAGGGAAAGGACAGGGACAGAGACTTCAGCTGAAAGACTCTGTGAATTCACAGAATCACAGAATCACTAGGTTGGAAGAGAACCTCAAGATCAAGTCCAACCCCTGCCTAACACCTCCATATGGCACCAATTGCCATATCTAGTCTTTTTTTTAAACATATAGAGATGGTGTCTCCACCAACCCCTGGAGAGATCATTCCAGAATTTTACCTCATTTCCTGTAAAAAACATTTTTCCTAATATCCAACCTATATTTCCCTTGGCGAAGCTTAAGACTGTGTCTTCTCATTCTGTCAGTTGCTGCCTGGTGAAAGAGACAAACCCCCACCTGACCAAAACCATGGTTCAGGAATTTGTAAAGAGTGATAAGGTAATCTCTGAGTCTACTTCTCTCCAGGATAAACAACACCAGCTCCCAGCTACTCCTCACAGGATTTGTGTTTCTGACCCCTGACCAACCTTGTTGCTCTTCTCTGGACATGCTCCAGCCCCTCCTTGTCCTTCCCGAATTGGGGGACTCAGATCTGGACACAGCACTCGAGGTGCTGCCCAACCAGTGCTCAGCACAGGGGAAGAATCACTGCTCCTGCTCCTGTTGGCCACACCATTCCTGATCCAGGCCAGGGGCCATTGGCCTTCTTGTCCCCCTGGGCACACTGCTGGCTCATGTCCAGCCTGCTGTCCATCAGTGCCCCCAGGTCCCTTTCTGCCTGGCCACTGTACATCCACTCTGTCCCCAGCCTGTAGAGCTGCAGGGGTTGTTGTGGCCAAAGTGCAGGACCTAGCATTTGTTAAAACTCAAATTGATGGACTTAATCCCTGGATCCAGCCTGTCCAAGTCCCTCTGCAGAGCCCTCCTACCCTCCAGCACATCCACACTCACACCCAGCTTGGTGTCATCCACAAATTTGCTGATGGTGCACTCAATGCCCTCATCCAGATCATCCATGCAGATATTGAAATCCACACTGGCTCGCTCTGATCCCTCAGCCATCCTGCACGTGCCCTGTGATGGCTCTCAGGGTGATCTGTTCCATCACCTTGCTGGGCACCGAGGTCAGGCTGACAGGCCTGGAGTTCCCCAGATCCTCCTTCCAGCCCTTCTTGGGTATGGACTCACATTGGCACCTCCAGTCCTCTGGGACCTCCCTGGTGAGCCAGGACTGATGAGAAATGAAGGAGGGCAGCTTGGGGAGCTCATCCAGCAGCTCCCTCATCCCCCTAGGATGGATCCCATCTGCTCCCAGAGACACCTGTGAGCATCTGAGTGGCTCAGCAGGTCCCCAGCTGCTTCCTCCTAGATTTCAGGGAGTCTGTTCTGCTCCCCTTCCCCATCTACTAGGTCAGGAGATCACTTGTCCTGAGGACAAAATGTCTTATACTTGAAAACTGAGGCAAAGAAGGGGTTAAGTTCCTCAGACTTTTCTTCATCTTGGGCAACCATATCTTCCCCCAATAAGGAATGGAGGTTCTCCTTGTCCCTGCTTTTCCTGCTAATGTGTTTATAAAATAAGTTTTTCTGTCCTTCACAGTCACGGCCAGGCTATACCTAATTGAGGTTTCACCTCGTATTTTTCTGGATGACCTAACCACATCAATAAACACTTCCTGAGTTGCCTGCCCTTCTGTCCAAAGGTGATGCAGCCTCTTTTGCTCCTGAGACCCTGGAAAAAGCTCCATGCCTAGCCAGACCAGTTCTTTTCATTGCTAGCTGACTTTTGGCACATGGGATAGGCTGTTTCTGCTCCCTCAAGATTTCTTTCTTGAAGTGTCTCCGTCCTTCCTGCAATAGTTTGTTTTTAAAGACTGTTTCCCTTAAAAAAATCAGCAGACCTCAGAGCGGCACCTGGAGGTCCAGGAGGGCACTTGGAGGTCACGGAGGAGAATCTGGTACCCTTTGGGGTCTGGGCAGGTACTTGGGGGGCTCTGAGGGGGCTCTCTGGGGCGCGGGGGATGATGGGAGTTGTAGGCGCTGGTATAATACAGTTTAAAGGGGCTGCGGAGCATCATGGGAGCTGTAGGCAATGCTGCAATGACTCTTTGTGAGGCACGGGGCATGATGGGGGATGAAGTCTCAGCTGGAATGGCGTTTTACCGGAACCGCGGAGCATGATGGGTGCTGTAGTCCCAGAAGTAGATCTTGTGAAGAGTATGGGATCCAGGAGGACCATGTGGGGACTCTTTTGCCTCTGAACGGTGACTTGAGGTTCTCGGGGGGGGGCGTGTACGGTTCAGAAGAGGTTGGAGAGATCTTGGGGAGCTCTAACCGGGCTCTTTAGAGCATGGGGCACTGCAGGAATTTTAGGCAACTGACTGGGTTATGAGGTGCTCTGAGCTCATGGGGGATGGCAGGAGATGAATTCCCAGAAGTGGCTGTAATGAGCATCTGTGGGCTTGGGAGGATTCAGGGGATTCGGGGACGTTTTTGGGAGGTTCGAAAATGGGCACTGAGGGGACATTTAGAGACCCTTGGAGTCTCTGGAGGACATCTATTGGACATACAGGGGGGGATACCAGGGTTCTGTGGAGCGCGGGGTATGACGGGTATTGTAGTCCTGGCACCTGTGAAGCTCCATTGGGCCGCAGGGCATGATGGGAGTTACAGACAGAAAGGAAAAATGGCGCCAACGCCAGGCACCAGCCCTGAAGCACTGATCCCCGGTGAGGGGTTTCCTTAGTGGCACCTTGGGCTGGTACACACCTGAGGGGTGTGTCTGTTTGCAGTGGGGAAAATTAGGAGTTTTGAATTCTTTAAAAAAAAAAAAAAAAAAGGAAACACTTTTCTTGACAAACTCATTCTCCAAGCAAAGCAGGTCCCAGGTGAGTGAGGACAGACAGGATGGGGTTGGGGAATGTGGAGCAAGGTTGTCCACACTGGGTCACACCTCAAGGCACAGCTTGTCTGAGCTTCTCTCACCTCCTGAGGAGAGACCCTGGATCAATATCAATCACAGAACGATGCAATCATGTCTGATGTAATGAGAAAAGTAATAAAACACACCCTTTAAAATGGAAATGTGTATTTCTCAGAAGCTTATTGAAATATTTCTCCATAACTATCATAGGAAAAATTCCTAATGAACTGCACCAGACCAGAGGGAAATCAAGGCAGAACTATGGTTTGTTAGGAAACCTCTCAAGAAGTCCAAGTCAGAATCAATCAAATAAAAGTTTCCTAAAGATTTAATGGGTCCCACTGAGGAACAGGAGTGAGAAAGTGTCCCCAAGCCTCAATCAGAGCAGAGAACTGGAGGCAGAGATGACAGGTGGGCACAAAGAGAAGCCAAGTCTTGGTGCCCTGGGGCACAGCAGGGTCTGTGCCACCAAGGGCTGTGAGGAGACACCTTGTCCTGAGCCACTGGGGCCTCCTGGCACAGCCCCAGCAAGGCTGGGCACTGTCACCCCTTGTGCTGCCCTCAACATCCCCCCACATCCCAGTGGCCTCAGGGATCTGCTGGGACCAGTCCCTGGGGAGCCTTGGTCAGGAATGGTCCTGGGGCTCCTTCATGCTTCCAGGGACTGCAGGTTTTTCAAAGGACTTTGGGTTTTGGTTTTGCCTTGGAGTCTCTGTGAGCTTTGTGCAGTCAGTAATCTCCAATTACCTGCTTTAATTAGTCTCTTGAGAGCCCTTCTCAGTATCAACACTCACTGGGGCTCATTAATACTTCAAGGTATTTCTGGTTTCTAAGGTACTTTCCTTTTTCCTTTCTTTTCTGAGTCTCTGAGAAGTTTTTGGGCAATCATGGCCTCCATTCTCTCCTCCAAGGAGTCCATGAGGAGCCTGTGTTGGGGATGGACCTCAGTGGGTCCCATTTACGCTTTGAGGCACTTCGGGGTTTTTTTTGTCTGCCTTGAACTCGTTCAAAGATTTGTGCAATCTCCTGTCAGGACCTGAGGTTCAAGGACTCAGCACCAAATGCATCATAGGTCTCATTGGGATCAAGCAAGTCCTGACAAACCACGGCTCTGCCTTGATTTCCCTCTGGTCTAGCGCCTTTCATAAGGAAGGTTTTCAAATCCACTTATGGAGAAATATTTCAAAGAGCTTCTAAGAAATGCACGTTCCTTTTTTCATGGTGCATTTTATTACTTTTCTCATTAGAGCAGAGGTGATTGCAGCTTTCTGTGATAGATATGGATGTAGGGTCTCTGCTCAGGAGGTCTGGTTTGCTCAGAGATGCTGTGCTGTGAAGTCTGACCCAGTGTGGACAACCTTGTTCCAAACCCATTCTGTCTGTCCTCACTCACCTGGAACCTGCTTTGCTTGGAGAACTGTCTGAACTCAGGCAGACAGAGGTTTTTCCTTTTCTTTCTTCTTTGAAGGAATTTAAAACTCATAACTTTTCCCACTGCAAACAGACACACTCCTCAGCTGTGTGCCAGCCCAAGGTGCCACCAAGGAATTTCACCTTCCCCAAAGCAGAACTCTGCATGGAGCGTTTGAGACCTTTGGACTTCTTGATTCCATGAGGCCTTGCAGTGTCACAAAGGCCCCTTGGTTCCATGAGGTTCTGTACTCACCAATGGTTTCTGTAGTTCCAAAATGTTACAACGCACCCATGGTTCCATGAGGTTCATTGGTGTCACCATGGTCTCCTTGGTTCCATGAGGAACTACACCACAATGTCACAACAGACCCTTGGTTCCATGAGGTTCCTTCAGCAGGACTTCCCCTGTGGCACAGCAGAGCTCATCTGTTCTGTCCATCAGCTGGGCCATAACTCAGGGCATCTTTCCCCTCTCAGCAATTGCTGAGATAACCCAGGCTGGACATCTGTCCTGTCCTAAGTTCTCTCTGGTGCCAGGCAGGTGGAATTCCCAGCTGACCAAGAACAGCTTGCTTTGTCAAGAGGCTGAAGGGAGATAAGCCTTGAATTTCTGAGTGACTCACACTACACTTTACAAACCATAAAAGCCACACTAAACTTTCACAAAGCAGAAGTCTTGTGCATAGTCCCTGTAAACGGGCAGGGCTCCTCTCCCAAGTCTGGATGCATCTTTGTGGTTCCTTTTCTGGAAGCTGAGTGAAAGGGCTCCATGTGCACTCCCTCAGCAATTTGGTGGTAAGTTACATTGACTCCTGATCTCTGCTATTTCTTCACTAGCTGTAATATAGGTAACCTTATTGTGCACTGTGTTTGTGTCTACCTACATTTCTTTGTTTATCCTGTGCAGTAAGTAGTCCTTTTATAGTCTCTTATCTGTTAATCTTGAGTCCATTCGATAAATTCATTTTATAGTTGACCTTTTCTGCAATTCTAAAGAATTTGTGAGCATGAGCAATTTGTGGTGCAGGTTGCCTGAAAGAGAGCTACTGCAGAAACCGGAGCATAAGGCAGGACTTGTCTGAGCTTTCACTCCATTCAAAACACATTTCTTTAAAATCAGAAGGAGAAAGTATCATTCTCCCTTTAATTCCTTTCCTGTTTATGGACTGATATCAGAAATCTCCAGTTGACATTGATCCCAAGCACCTCCTAATGGAGTCTGAATAGATGTGAAAATCAGGACCCTTTATGGCTGACAATCAATCACACTTTGTTCCTACCCCTGCCCCACCATTTCCCTCATCCAACCCCTGGCACTCAGAGCAGCCTTGTGCAAATCTGAGCTTCCTCCACTCCAGCTGTGCCTGCAGCTTTCAGCTCCTTGGCACTAACTCCCATCTGCTTTCCTTGGAGAAGGAGCTGCCCAAGACACAGGGGGATGTTCATTTATTGTCACCAAACAAAACCAAAGGCAGGTGCAGATCCACAGAAAACAGAAGTCCAGCCCAAGGAGTGCTGGGGAATGGAGCCACATCCAGGGGTGTCCCCAGGGCTCAGGATTGGGGCCAGGGCAGTTCAATCTCTTTCTTGCTGATCTGGATGAGGCCATCAAGGGCACCCTCAGTCAGATGCCAGGTGAGCCCAGGCTGGCTGGGAGTGTGGCTGTGCTGCAGGGCAGGAAGCTCTGCAGAGGGATCTGCACAGGCTGGAGCCATGGGCCCAGGACAATGGGATGAGGTTCCCTAAGGCCAAGGGCTGGCTGCTGCCCTGGGCTCACAACCACCCCAAATCCCTGGCTGTGCCCTGCCCCTGATCCCCACAGCCTGTCCTGTTTCCTTCATCCCTGCAGTGCCAGGCACTTTCTGGAACAAGGGAGCTCTGCTGTGGGGATGGAGGGAGGTGAAAGGACCGCCCCTGCACTGGGAACCACAACTCATCAAGTTTGTGTCCTCTGGGCTCAGGAACTTGTGAGACTCAGAGGCACAGAAAGTTTCTCTTCATGGCCAACATAAAAAATACAACAATGATATAATTTAATAAACATCATAATTCTTCCCTCAGTTGTGTGCAATGTCAAAGCAGTATCTAATGTTTCCACCATGAACAAGGGATTTATTACAGGAATAATAAAAAAAAATACATTAGAAAGGGTGATTTTGTGATAAATATGAACACAATTAAGATGTTGACTGATGTGGAATTATTAGAAAAGAACTGGAAGAGGAAATCTGGGAAGAATGGGAAGGCCATAGAACCAAATGGTCTAGTGAAGAGATGGCCTTAGACACAGACATTTAAACAGGAGAGGTGGAAACACCCAAATGAAGAGGGACATGAAATAATAGACAGTGTAATGGTAACACAGGTAGAGGGGAAGGGCAGTGTTTCTTCTCCTGCCTCAGTACACTTCCAAGAAGTTTCTGTTATCTCCTGGTGGGAAACCTTTGACATTTCTTAAAGTACTCAAGTAACCCAGCTAATGAGTTGTGCTCATGCCCTTTGTAAGTGTCAGGTCCCCTACAGCCCCAGGGCTCCTGTCCTATAAACATCTGCTCCAGTCCAGTCCAAAATTGGGAGTAGCACCATCCTGGTATCATCAGGGAGCTGAGTCTGGAAGGGACCTCAGCAATGTTTTAGTTTTGCTTCTTGGGGGGTCAGGAACTGGTGAGACTCAGAGGCACAGAAAAGTTTCTCTTCATGGCCAACATAAAAAATTGTAAACAGCACATAATTTTAAAAGCATCAAACTCTTCTCTCAGCCATATGAGAAGACCCAGCAGCATCTGATGTGCCCACTTATCCACAAAGGATATCCATAGAACAATATTTTTAAATATAGACAAAGGTAATTGTAAAAGACATAAGTGCAATTAAGATGTTGACTAATGAGTTCTTTAAAGTTCTGAAAGACTAGGCAACTCCCTGTAGCTCAAAGTGGGAAGATACTCAATTGAGAGGCACTGGAATGCCCAGAGTGGAGGTAGAGGAGGAAATCTGGGAACAATGGGAAGGCCATAGACCCAGCTGGTCTAGTTATGAGATGTCCATAGACATGGCCATTTAAATAGGAGAGGTGGAAACTCATGAATGAAGAAAGACATGAAAAACCTGAATATTGGTGACACAAACAGAGGGAAAGATCAATATTTCTTCTTCTGGCACTGTACAATTGCAGGTAATTCCTGCTCTCTTGCAGTAGGAAAACTTTGACATTTCTTAAAAGTACTCAAATGATGGTGCTAATCACCCCACAAGCTGCAGCTCTTGTACAGCCCTGGAGGTCTCCTGTCCCAAAAATATATGCTTTTATCTAAAACAGGGATCAACATTGTCCCAGGATCATCAGAGAGCTGAGTTAGAAGAGACCTCAGCAAGTCAGCAGCCCAATCTGTAAGAAACAGCCCCAAAACAAGTGGTTCAAGGCTTGATGTGGTCTGAATTTGAAAATCCCAAAGGACAAGGATGGGGAAGCTCACTTCCAAGGAAAGGGGTGTACTGATACTTATAGGTGTTAATAGACACCTTCTCAGGGTGGCCAGAAGCCTTTCCTACCAGAACTGCCAAAGCACGAGAGGTCACCAAAGTACTGTTACAAGAAATGATACCACGCTTCGGAGTTCCAGCCACACTATCCTCAGACAGAGGGCCACATTTCATTTCATTTCAAAGCAAATTAGCCACCTGTTTGGTACAGATTGGGAACTTCACACCCCCTATCACCCTCAGTCAAGTGGCCAGGTAGAAAAAGGTGAATCATTTGATTAAACAGCAAATTGCAAGATTAGGACAAGAAGCTCAATTACCTTGAGACTCTTCCATTAGCATTGTCGTGGATTTGGACTAAACTGAGGGCAAAAGAGAAACTGAGTCCTTTTGAGATTATCTATGGAAGGCCATATGGGGTACAACAGGGAACACTGGCCCAAGGAGGGGAAGAAACCCTACACAGATATATGGTGGCCCTGAACAAACAACTCAGAGAAATTGAGAAGCATGTGGCTGGAGCTGGGAGCAGAGAACTAGATGGCCCAGTACATGACACACAACCTGGAGATTATGTGTATGTTAAGTCTTTTACAGAAAAGACTCTGGAGCCTCAGTGGGAAGGAGCGTTACAGGTGCTTCTCACCACTAATACTGCAATCAAGATTAAGGAACAGAAGGCTTGGATTCATCATATGCAAGTAAAGAAGGCTCCAGAAGCTCCTTGGAAAGCAACACTGGGTGATAATGAACTGAATTTGAAATTTACTTGAGAAAGATTAATAGATTTTGGATAGAAATGTTAGCCTGGAGAACTGTATTTCTCATGATTATGGCCATAACTGTGACCAACGTTATTGCAACACCACATATATATAGTACAACTGGGAGATTTTTTTGCCATGGAAAAGCTTATGATGCTTACTCCCGTAGGATGTTATCCCAAATGATGAAGGTTACCAATGCAACTGCTGGGAAAGGGAGAAAGGTTTGGGGTTGTGAATAAGCGTTTGTTCAGGCTGGATTTCATAAGTATCACCAGAATCCTATGAATGACTTTGAAGTGATTCTGGATGTTGTGAGACCTGTTTGTCTACCTGTCTTGAGTTTAGACTTAAAATTGAAGATGTGCAGTTAAGGGGTGTAGATCAGATTACAATATTACTCAGGATTGTGTTGAACCCCAAATAGATGAGACTGCAGAAAATCCACTGACCCAGAGACTGGAAGAAACCACAGTCACTCAAACCCAAACTACCTCAAGGAGAACAATTCAGCCAATAATTATCTAAATTGGACCTTGTGCTATTAAGAGAGTAGGGACCCAAAGATGATTACTGAATCCAGAGTGGTCCCTGGAGCGAGTAGAAATGGAAATACAAGTAAATGCTTCTGCTATACAATAAGAATGTATCCCAATCCTTACCACTTCCTTTATGGATCGGACCACTTGGTTACAGAAACATGCTCCTGATATGCTCAGACAGAAAAGAGATCTTACTGGGATACTGGGGACAGGATTGGGAATCTTGAACACTATGGACTCAGAAGTCTTAATGAATAAATTGGCTGCAACTGGTAGCGACACAGTTAAATTACAACAACGTCTACAACCTTCTCTATTAGCCTTAGGTACTAGACAGTGGAAATTTTCCAAATATTACGGGAGTGCGAAAGTATAGAAGAACAAGACCACGGACTAATAGTGCATGCAATGGGAGGGGCTAATGAAAACATGTCCTTAGCCCTTGGATGTGTACAAGCACAATTATGGATGTGATCCGCAGCTGCCTCTATTATTAGGGAAGATGGTAAAGACATTCCCTGCGGAGATTCTCAGAATAGTTTGGGATAATGCTTCTGATTTAGAAAAAGAGCTCCAGTCATGGTGGGTCCTAGTTAATTTCACTTATGATCCTGTAACAAGTATGGTAACTGCCTTTGTTCTAACTATACATAATGCATCAGTGAATCTGACACATCCAATAATTACCTTAGGATTGAACCATGGAGGAACCATCCTATTCCCTTCTGAGCACAGGAAATGGGCACAGAAGGCCAAAGGGAAATGGCAGACTATTAATATAGAGTCTTGTACATTGAGGAAACAATTGGGGTTTATATGTGAAGAAAGCATAAACAATGACCAAGATACCTGTCTGGATACAGAGAAAAGCATTTGCCACTTTGAAGTTCACTTGGCCAACCGGACAACCTTGTGCACAGAGGCCAGGATTGTGTGTGTCTCAGAACACCATGCTCCACAATTCGGGTAGACGAATTAGCTATAAATGAAACCCAGTCCAATCTGTGTATTTGCAACTTTGTTAGAATTGAAGGTTGTGACTTTTCTTATCAAGCACCTGTGATATCACACCAATATATAAAAGCAAATCTGACCAGTACAGGAAATATTGCCTGTACCTGTCAGGATGAATTTGACTTTAGTCAAGCAGCTATTGAAGCATGAGGACTTAAAGGAGATTCTCAAAGAAATTAAGAACAA
The DNA here is from genome assembly GCF_903797595.1 of Erithacus rubecula. Taxonomy (NCBI): domain Eukaryota; kingdom Metazoa; phylum Chordata; class Aves; order Passeriformes; family Muscicapidae; genus Erithacus; species Erithacus rubecula. Next base: position 81,344 of record NW_027635972.1, on the reverse strand, counting down.
AGGGAGAAAGACTCTGATCACACTACACCACGACACAGAAACCATAAGAAAAGCTTTCAAAAGATTGGGAGTAGACACCTCTTACTGTTGGTGGGATGCGCTCTTCGGATGGTCACCTTAAGGAACTGGAATACTCAACACATTGGTTCATCCAATTATTGTACTATTAATTTTAGTTGGTGTTAGTATGATTATGTCTATTAAAATGTTCATTTGGAATTGGAGGATATTGCAATGAGTAGCAATTCTAACTTCATTGACGACAGCATTCAGTGTGGCTTTAAGAGCCACCATACCTCAGTATCAGGATAAAAGACTTAGGTACTAGTAAAAGAACTTACTAATTTTATAGAAAAGGGGGGAATGAGCCATAATATTCGTACTATTATTTTATAGTTTTGAGAATTGTATGTTTAGGGAATGAGTTATGGGGTAGATATCTTGAAAAACTTAGGAGCTAGAGGTTAGGAATGTAACCCTTAAACATATATATCCTAGCAGGGGGCTAGAAGTTGACAAAGTCTGATCATATAATATGCAGAACCAGCAAAATATACATATGGAAACAATAAGTGAAACTGATATACATTAGAAAATGCTTAGAGTTAGCCAAAAGAAACCCATCAATTATAAATTTTGACACTGAAGGCAATAAATTAATAAAGGGATTAACAAGTCAGGTAGTCAGGGTAAGGAGACAGAGGTAAAGAGTTTAGAGCAAGGTCCTTCCTTACTTCATCTCTTACAACCCTCCAACTCAAATTGAAGACCACTGCCCCAAAACCAAGGGGATACTACACAGCCACAATGAGTATGCACCTAATTTTAATACTAAGTGGGGAAAGGGCGGTGACATGTAATAAATGTGTATAGGTGTTTTTGAATATGCATGATTTTTGTGAATAAATGAAGGACCAAAAACTGCCGAGGGCACACACACCTTTTGGAGACATCCCTCATGTTCACCCAGCACTGAAATAAGCATATCCTTTTGACTAAATTTGCTGAAAGGTATTTTCCTTGCCTTTCATGCATCACAATGAATATCTCCGATCAGCACCCACAGATGTTACAAGGCACCATTTCACCTCAAATTCAACTCAGAGGTTTGGCAGGCTGGGGAGTGTGAATTGAGGCAAATTTCTGATCGGGGTTATTGAGGTGAAGGGCAGGAATTATCCTATGATGCCTTTACGGTGGTTGACTGATACCCCTGTTTGGCAGAACTAGTGGTCCATACCAAAAATTAAGTTGATAGCCCTTCGTCAATTGGTTCAAATGCAGTGATGGAGAGCATGGGGGCATTGCAGCCTGGTATGCCTTTGCCCACCATGCTCCCTGCTGGAGCATGGTCATTGACTTGAAGGATTGCTTTTTCACAATACCCATTGTGTCCTGAAGATAGGCCAAAATTGGTTTTTACGGTGCCTGCAGTGAACAATTCTGAGCCAGGACAGAGATATCAATGGAAAGTTTTGCCACAGGGTTGTCATTGTAGCCCGACACACTGCAGCAGGCTGCAGGAAGGTCTTTCTACTCATCAGGTATACCAAGTAGATCCTTCCATTGATATCACTGTGTTTATCACCAATCTGGGTTTACATCCTACAGGTATCACTGGCCAGCGGAATGGTCTGATCCTTTGCACGTTCTGGAGTGGGTTATTATGCTGCATCAGCTGCAAAAGACAGCAAGGTTGGTTTTGGAATTGTTTGCCCGACTGATAATCAAATGCTGTCTATGATGCGTGCACTTGATAGCAGTGGATCCTGCAAGGATTGTATTTCCTGTGGAGCAGGAGTTCCTTGAAGGAGGCTTTGTTAATAGTGTTCCTTGCAAAGTGCACTGCAAGATTTTACAGGACAGATTGCTTGTCATCTGCCCAGCCATAAGCTACTGCAAGTAACAAAGACAGTTAAGTTGTCTTTGAGACCCAAAAGTAGTCGTGTGCCAGTGCAAGGTTCTGCTGCATTCACTGACAGGTCAGGCAAAATACGGAAGGCCACTGTTACCTGGGAGAATGAGTCTGATTGGCAAATGCTGGAAGGCCATGTGTTGGAGTCAGTGAGTTAGGGGTCTCTCTGAATTATTCAGAGAGAAGTCAGAGTGCAGGGATTGAATAAGTCTTAGAGTGAGTTCTGATGTCTTTAGTGAGTAAAAGGTCTGGATTCCACAGCAGTAGCTTCTGGTCTGCTGAAGGTTGCAAAAACACTGATATTTTCAGAAGAGGCTCTAAGCCCACAGTTGTTGACAGGACTTAGACATAATAGTTATACCAAGAATATTGCTTGCATTTCTTAGATAGATTCTATGTGTAGTGTTATACATAACCTGCTGAGCAAAGAAACTAGAATTCTAATAGGTTAAAGAGTGGTGGTCTGAGTTTGCATCTTAGCTTGTTGGAAAAATGCTATATAACAGTATGTATTGGGAGAGGTGTTGCTTTTAGCCATTCTGGCTTCTAGCCATTTGCTTATTGCTACTGCTTTTGCCATTGCTTGCCATTGCTTTTGGTATTGCCTTTTGAGACTGATGTGCTTTGTAATAAGATGTGCTTTGTAATAAATAATATTTTTAACTATTAGCTGCTTTGTTTATTTAGAAGATTACCCGACAAGTAAGAGCCCAAGAGCTCAGAGCAGGAGCCTATAGAGCTCTGGGAGTTAGGTGCCTGTAGAGCACCTGGGGGTCAGAAAGAACCTCCACATCTGGAATCCACATGTTTGGCATCAGTATGTTCAGGGGTGCCACTGCCTCCACTGGCCTTTTGGATGGTATGGGAATGGGTTTAGATCACTGTTCCATCCCTGCCCCTTAGGCACCTCACAGCCACTGCTGATCTCCAGCCACATCCCCACAAAGCCATTCTGCAGGATGTCAAAACCTGCTTTTCTCAAGCCCCTCATTCCTTCTGCTGCTGCCCTTCCCTCTTTCAGTTCCCCAGCAGCCTTTCAGCCCAGAAGCTGCTGAGCTCTCGGGATGCTCGCTGCTCTCCAGCTACCACACCTCCATCATCTCAGGCTCACTGGCATCCAGGAAGTTCAGCAGAGCTCCCTGCCCTGCTGCTCTCTGGAAGGTCTCTGCCAGCCCAGGTTTCTCCAGGGTCCCCATGCCGTAGCCAAGAAGGGGAGTGGAGGCACTGGGAGCAGATGCACACCCTTGCTTAGTATCCCATCATTTCTGGCACAGCTAAAGAGCCATATGAAAACTTGTTCAAACTCCAGTGACAGAATCAGATCCTGTCAAGGATACATTGGGCCCTTTCTCATCAAGCTGACATCAAGTACATGAGCCTTTGATTGGACATTCTCTTCACCAAAGCTGTTGTTCACCTGCCTCCTCCTGCACCCCATGGGAAACCCAAAACAACTGCAGGTGCTGGCCCTGCTGACAAAGTCAATCCTGTGGCTGGGCTCTGGGCTGCTCTCCCCATGGCCACCTCCCATCCCTTCCCTCTGGACAAAGCCATGCCAGGGCACACAGCTGCCCAGAAGCTGATGAAGTCAAAAAACGGCATCAGAGACAACTGTGCAGAAGGCCATGGCTGTACAACTCGGAAGCTGAGAGAGCCTGGAACTGACTTTGCAGGACTGCCTGTTCCAGCAAACACCTTTTTCCTCCCAAGAAGACAGAGTTGACTTAAAACATCACCAAGACATATACATGGTTCACAGATACCCATAGGTTACTAAATGTAGGAGGATTGCTTGGTCAGATGAGACAACTTGAGCTGCTCTGACTGCTTGTTGGGGTGTTCTCAGCAATAAGGCAGAGCAGGAGCCACAACAGAGCCCAGAAACCATTCAAAGACCTCTCCTGCTCTTAATACACAATGAGGATGTGAAGTCTGCTCTACAGCCCCATTGCAAAGACAGCCTGAAGTGCAGTGTCCATCTAAGGTCTTCCTTGGCTCAGTTGCTTCCATGGGCTTACACCAAAGGAAAAGATCTCTGAGCTTTGCCTACAGGGCATAAACTGAAAATCTACTGCACAGGACTTAGCTTGGTCTCCTTACCTTATGTCCTTTTCCCTCAGAATTGAGCTCCCTGTTATTTCTTACGTCGTTATCACAGATGGTGTCCTTTTCCCCTTTCTCTTGCTCTCTGCTGCACATCTTGTATGGCTTGGTAGGAGAAGAGCTCTTCTGGATGGGATGCAAGGGCTTGGAGGGAAGGAATATAGAGGGATTTGAAAGGGAAAACCTCTTGGCAAGAGGGTAGCCAGTCAGGCCTGTAAAGTGAAGACACAAAATGTAACATAAAATAATGTAAACTGAAAGCATCTAAAGCTCCACGTTGCATGAGGCACATTTCCTGGAAATCTCTAAATAGTTGCCCAGGGAAACATGTTCCTGCCAGCAGCCCCTTGGGGCAGGCCAGTGCCACACCCTGACCCACTTGCACAGAGCTCCCAGGGCAGCAGCCTGGCCTCTGGGCTGCCCTGGGACAGCAGGGAGCCCAGAGCCCTGTGCCTCCAGCAATGGCTCAGCTGCACATGCAGCCTCCTGCTCCTCTCCCTGCCCCACACCTGAGCAGCCCTGCAGCTCCACGGGGCACTGGGAGCAGCACAACTCAAGGCACGGGGCACCTGCAGGGCAGAACTGTTCCCTGGCAATGGGCACAGGCTCTCCAGGCTGGCACAAGACCCTTCCTGCTAGAGAGTGGCCCAGCTCCCAACTTACCTCTCTGTGAGGCTGAGCCATGTTCACAAAGGAACAGGTGAGTTAGATGACCTTCCTCCTTTATCATACCATATACATGTCCAACGGTTGAATTCTTGAGAAAATTTCTTTGTTTTTATTTTTCATGGATCTAGCCTGTGTTTAATTCCTCTGAACACTATTGAGTTATCATGTCTGAAGGGAAAGGTGGAAAGCTCCAATGATAAGAGGGGAGGAAAGATTTCTTCTTGATGTTGGCCTTTTGTGAATATCCAGTAAAGACCCACACAGCTGTGACTGCTATTTCTGCAAACCTCAAAGAGCTCTCAGCAAGCAGGCAGGCATTGCTGGTGGTTTTATAGCACCATAATATCATCCTCAGTGTTGGACCCAATCACCAAGCAGAGGAAGAATAGTAAATTTATCTGTAGTGAGACCCAACACTGATGGCTAAGAAAGAAACAGGACTTGCATCTCCTGACCATGTTCAATTTGGGGTCATCTGTGGCCACAGTCCCTGTCCTGGCTGACAGTGTGAGTGTTTTGGCTGCTGTCAAAAAGGAGAAAGCAGAGCAAACTAATGACAGAATGTTGTGATGCCATGGGCATCCTTGCAGGATCACCTGTAGCTGTCAGCCACCAACACTGAC
>NW_027635972.1:37203-75534 GCF_903797595.1 Erithacus rubecula | reverse complement strand
GCAGAAATAGCAGTCACAGCTGTGTGGGTCTTTACTGGATATTCACAAAAGGCCAACATCAAGAAGAAATCTTTCCTCCCCTCTTATCATTGGAGCTTCCACCTTTCCCTTCAGACATGATAACTCAATAGTTCAGAGAATTAAACACAGGCTAGATCCATGAAAAATAAAAACAAAGAATTTTCTCAAAATTCAACCGTTGGACATGTATATGGTATGATAAAGGAGGAAGGTCATCTAACTCACCTGTTCCTTGTGCAGACATAGGCTCAGCCTCACCGCTAGGTAGTGGAGCCTTGGCCACTCTCTAGCGAGGAAGGGTCTTGTGCACGCCTGGAATGAGCCTGTGCCCATTGCCATGGGAACCGATTCATGCCCTGCAGGTGGCCCCCTTGCCTAGAGCTTGTGCTGCTCCCAGTTGCCCCGTGGAGCTGCAGGGCTGCTCAGGCTGTGGAGGCGGAGAGGAGCAGGAGGCTGCCTGTTGCAGCTGAGCATTGCTGAAGCACCAGGGCTCCTGAGCTCCCTGCTGTCCCACGGGCAGCCCAGAGGCCAGGCTGCTGCCCTGGGAGCTCTGTGCAAGTGGGTCAGGGTGTGGCACTGGCCTGCCCAAGGGGCTGCGGCAGGAACATGTTCCCTGGGCAACTATTTAGAGATTTCCAGGAAATGTGCCTCATGCAACGTGGGAGCTTTAGATGCTTTCAGTTTACATTATTTTATGTTACATTTTGTGTCTTCACTTTGCAGGCCTGACTGGCTACCCTCTTGCCAAGAGGTTTTCCCTTTCAAATCCCTCTATATTCCTTCCCTCCAAGCCCTTGCATCCCATCCAGAAGAGCTCTCTCCTACCAAGCCATACAAGATATGCAGCAGAAGAGCAAGGAGAAAGGGGGAAAAGGACACCATCTGTGATGAACGACGTAAGAAATAACAGGGAGCTCAATTCTGAGGGAAAAGGACATAAGGTAAGGAGACCAAGCTAAGTCCTGTGCAGTAGATTTCAGTTTATGCGCTGTAGGCAAAGCTCAGAGATCTTTTCCTTTGGTGTAAGCCCATGGAAGCAACTGAGCCAAGGAAGACCTTAGATGGACACTGCACTTCAGGCTGTCTTTGCAATGGGGCTGTAGAGCAGACTTCACATCCTCATTGTGTATTAAGAGCAGGAGAGGTCTTTGAATGGTTTCTGGGCTCTGTTGTGGCTCCTGCTCTGCCTTATTGCTGAGAACAACCCATAAAGCAGTCAGAGCAGCTCAAGTTGTCCCATCTGACCAAGCAATCCTCCTACATTCATAACCTATGGGTATCTGTGAACCATGTCTATGTCTTGGTGGTGTTTTAAGTCAACTCTGTCTGCTTGGGAAGGAAAAAGGTGTTTGCTGGAACAGGCAGTCCTGCAAAGTCAGTTCCAGGTTCTCTCAGCTTCTGAGTTGTACAGCCATGGCCTTCTGCACAGTTGTCTCTGATGCCGTTTTTTTGACTTCATCAGCTTCTGGGCAGCTGTGTGCCCTGGCATGGCTTTGTCCAGAGGGAAGGGATGGGAGGTGGCCATGGGGAGAGCAGCCCAGAGCCCAGCCACACGATTGCCTTTGCAGCAGGGCCAGCACCTGCAGTTGTTTTGGGTTTGCCATGGGGTGCAGGAGGAGGCAGGTGAACAACAGCTTTGGTAGACAGAATGTCCAATCAAAGGCTCATGTACTTGATGTCAGCCTTGATGAGAAAGGGCCCAATGTATCCCTGACAGGATCTGATCCTTTCACTGGAGTTTGAACAAGTCCTGATTTGGCTCTTTAGCTGTGCCAGAAATGATGGGATACTAAGCAAGGGTGTGCATCTGCTCCCAGTGCCTCCACTCCCCTTCCTGGCCATGGCATGGGAGCCCTGGAGAAACCTGGGCTGGCAGAGACCTTCCAGAGAGCAGCAGGGCAGGGAGCTCTGCTGAACTTCCTGGATGCCAGTGAGCCTGAGATGATGGAGATGTGGGAGCTGGAGAGCAGCGAGCATCCCGAGAGCTCAGCAGCTTCTGGGCTGAAAGGCTGCTGGGGAACTGAAAGAGGGAAGGGCAGCAGCAGAAGGAATGAGGGGCTTGAGAAAAGCAGGTTTTGACATCCTGCAGAATGGCTTTGTGGGGATGTGGCTGGAGATCAGCAGTGGCTGTGAGGTGCCTAAGGGGCAGGGATGGAACAGTGATCTAAACCCATTCCCATACCATCCAAAAGGCCAGTGGAGGCAGTGGCACCCTGAACATACTGATGCCAAACATGTGGATTCCAGATGTGGAGGTTCTTTCTGACCCCCAGGTGCTCTACAGGCACCTAACTCCCAGAGCTCTATAGGCTCCTGCTCTGAGCTCTTAGGCTCTTACTTGTCGGGTAATCTTCTAAATAAGCAAAGCAGCTAATAGTTAAAAAGATTATTTATTACAAAGCACATCTTATTACAAAGCACATCAGTCTCAAAAGGCAATACCAAAAGCAATGGCAAGCAATGGCAAAAGCAGTAGCAATAAGCAAATGGCTAGAAGCCAGAATGGCTAAAAGCAACACCTCTCCCAATACATACTGTTATATAGCATTTTTCCAACAAGCTAAGATGCAAACTCAGACCACCACTCTTTAACCTATTAGAATTCTAGTTTCTTAGCTCACCAGGTTATGTATAACACTACACATAGAATCTATCTAAGAAATGCAAGCAATATTCTTGCTATAACTATTATGTCTAAGTCCTGTCAACAACTGTGGGCTTAGAGCCTCTACTGAAGATATCAGTGTTTTTGCAACCTTCAGCAGAACAGAAGCTACTGCTGTGGAATCCAGACCTTTTACTCACTAAAGACATCAGAACTCACTCTAAGACTTATTCAATCCCTGCACTCTGACTTCTCTCTGAATAATTCAGAGAGACCCCTAACTCACTGACTCCAACACATGGCCTTCCAGCATTTGCCAATCAGACTCATTCTCCCAGGTAATAGTGGCCTTCCGTATTTTGCCTGACCTGTCAGTGAATGCAGCAAAACCTTGCACTGGCACACGACTACTTTTGGGTCTCAAAGACAACTTAACTGTCTTTGTTACTTGCAGTAGCTTATGGCTGGGCAGATGACAAGCAATCTGTCCTGTAAAATCTTGCAGTGCACTTTGCAAGGAACACTATTAACAAAGCCTCCTTCAAGGAACTCCTGCTCCACAGGAAATACAATCCTTGCAGGATCCACTGCTATCAAGTGCACGCATCATAGACAGCATTTGATTATCAGTCGGGCAAACAATTCCAAAACCAACCTTGCTGTCTTTTGCAGCTGATGCAGCATAATAACCCACTCCAGAACGTGCAAAGGATCAGACCATTCCGCTGGCCAGTGATACCTGTAGGATGTAAACCCAGATTGGTGATAAACACAGTGATATCAATGGAAAGATCTACTTGGTATACCTGATGAGTAGAAAGACCTTCCTGCAGCCTGCTGCAGTGTGTTGGGCTACAATGACAACCCTGTGGCAAAACTTTCCATTGATATCTCTGTCCTGGCTCAGAATTGTTCACTGCAGGCACCGTAAAAACCAATTTTGGCCTATCTTCAGGACACAATGGGTATTGTGAAAAAGCAATCCTTCAAGTCAATGACCAAAATGTCCCATCCAGCAGGGAGCATGGTGGGCAAAGGCATACCAGGCTGCACTGCCCCCATGCTCTCCATCACTGCATTTGAACCAATTGACGAAGGGCTATCAACTTAATTTTTGGTATGGACCACTAGTTCTGCCAAACAGGGGTATCAGTCAACCACCGTAAAGGCATCATAGGATAATTCCTGCCCTTCACCTCAATAACCCCGATCAGAAATTTGCCTCAATTCGCACTCCCCAGCCTGCCAAACCTCCGAATTGAATTTGAGGTGAAATGGTGCCTTGTATATCAGAGTGCAACCGTGGGTGCTGATCAGAGATATTCATTGTGATGCATGAAAGGCAAGGAAAATACCTTTCAGCCAATTTAGTCAAAAGGATATGTTTATTTCAGTGCTGGACGAACATGAGGGATGTCTCCAAAAGTTGTGTGCACCCTCGGTAGTTTTTGGTCCTTCATTTATTCACAAAAATCATGCATATTCAAAGCTGCCTGTACACATTTATTACCCGTCACTGCCCTTTCCCCACTTAGTATTAAAATTAGCTGCATACTCATTGTGGCTGCATAGTATTCCCTTGGTTTTTGGGCGGTGGTCTTCAATTTGAGTTGAAGGGTTGTAAGAGATGAAGTAAGGATCGTCTACCTCGCTCTAAACTCTTTCCCTCTGCCTCGTTACCATGACTACCTGACTTGTTAATCCCTTTATTCATTTATTGCCTTCAGTGTCAAAATTTATAATTGATGGGTTTCTTTTGGCTAACTCTAAGCATTTTCTAATGTATATCAGTTTCACTTATTGTTTCCATATGTATATTTTGCTGGTTCTGCATATTATATGACCAGACTTTGTCAACTTCTAATCCCCCTGCTAGGATATATATGTTTAAGGGTTACATTCCTAACTTCTAGCTCCTAAGCTTTTCAAGATATCTACCCCATAACTCATTCCCTAAACATGCAATTCTTAAAACTATAAAATAATAGTACGAATATTATGGCTCATTGCTCCCTTTTCTACAAAATTAGTAAGTTCTTTTACTAGTACCTAAGTCATTTATCCTCATACTGAGGCACGGTGTCTCCTAAAGCTACACTGAATGCTCTTATTGATGAAGTTAGAATTGCTACTCGTTGCAATATCCTCCAATTCCAAATGAACATTTTAATAGACATAATCATACTAACACCAACTAAAATTAATAGTACAATAATTGGATGAACCAATGTGTTGAGTATTCCAGTTCCTTAAGGTGACCATCCGAAGAGCGCATCCCACCAACAGGTAAGAGGTGTCTACTCCAATCTTTTGAAAGCTCTTCTTATGGTTTCTGTGTCGTGGTGTAGTGTGATCAGAGTCTTTCTCCCTTTGTTCTTAATTTCTTTGAGAATCTCCTTTAAGTCCTCATGCTTCAATAGCTGCTTGACTAAAGTCAAATTCATCCTGACAGGTACAGGCAATATTTCCTGTACTGGTCAGATTTGCTTTTATATATTGGTGTGATATCACAGGTGCTTGATAAGAAAAGTCACAACCTTCAATTCTAACAAAGTTGCAAATACACAGATTGGACTGGGTTTCAATTATAGCTAATTTGTCTACCCGAATTGTGGAGCATGGTGTTCTGAGACACACACAATCCTGGCCTCTGTGCACAACTAAGGTTGTCCGGTTGGCCAAGTGAACTTCAAAGTGGCAAATGCTTTTCTCTGTATCCAGACAGGTATCTTGGTCATTGTTTATGCTTTCTTCACATATAAACCCCAATTGTTTCCTCAATGTACAAGACTCTATATTAATAGTCTGCCATTTCCCTTTGGCCTTCTGTGCCCATTTCCTGTGCTCAGAAGGGAATAGGATGGTTCCTCCATGGTTCAATCCTAAGGTAATTATTGGATGTGTCAGATTCACTGCTGCATTATGTATAGTTAGAACAAAGGCAGTTACCATACTTGTTACAGGATCATAAGTGAAATTAACTAGGACCCACCATGACTGGAGCTCTTTTTCTAAATCAGAAGCATTATCCCAAACTATTCTGAGAATCTCCGCAGGGAATGTGCCTTTACCATCTTCCCTAATAATAGAGGCAGCTGCGGATCGCATCCATAATTGTGCTTGTACACATCCAAGGGCTAAGGACATGTTTTCATTAGCCGCTCCCATTGCATGCACTATTAGTCCGTGGTCTTGTTCTTCTATACTTTCGCACTCCCGTAATATTTGGAAAATTTCCACTGTCTAGTACCTAAGGCTAATAGAGAAGGTTGTAGACGTTGTTGTAATTTAACTGTGTCGCTACCAGTTGCAGCCAATTTATTCATTAAGACTTCTGAGTCCATAGTGTTCAAGATTCCCAATCCTGTCCCTAGTATCCCAGTAAGATCTCTTTTCTGTCTGAGCATATCAGCAGCATGTTTCTGTAACCAAGTGGTCCGATCCATAAAGGAAGTGGTAAGGATTGGGATACATTCTTATTGTATAGCAGAAGCATTTACTTGTATTTCCATTTCTACTCACTCCAGGGACCACTCTGGATTCAGTAATCATCTTTGGGTCCCTACTCTCTTAATAGCACAAGGTCCAATTTAGATAATTATTGGCTGAATTGTTCTCCTTGAGGTAGTTTGGGTTTGAGTGACTGTGGTTTCTTCCAGTCTCTGGGTCAGTGGATTTTCTGCAGTCTCATCTATTTGGGGTTCAACACAATCCTGAGTAATATTGTAATCTGATCTACACCCCTTAACTGCACACCTTCAATTTTAAGTCTAAACTCAAGACAGGTAGACAAACAGGTCTCACAACATCCAGAATCACTTCAAAGTCATTCATAGGATTCTGGTGATACTTATGAAATCCAGCCTGAACAAACGCTTATTCACAACCCCAAACCTTTCTCCCTTTCCCAGCAGTTGCATTGGTAACCTTCATCATTTGGGATAACATCCTACGGGAGTAAGCATCATAAGCTTTTCCATGGCAAAAAAATCTCCCAGTTGTACTATATATATGTGGTGTTGCAATAACGTTGGTCACAGTTATGGCCATAATCATGAGAAATACAGTTCTCCAGGCTAACATTTCTATCCAAAATCTATTAATCTTTCTCAAGTAAATTTCAAATTCAGTTCATTATCACCCAGTGTTGCTTTCCAAGGAGCTTCTGGAGCCTTCTTTACTTGCATATGATGAATCCAAGCCTTCTGTTCCTTAATCTTGATTGCAGTATTAGTGGTGAGAAGCACCTGTAACGCTCCTTCCCACTGAGGCTCCAGAGTCTTTTCTGTAAAAGACTTAACATACACATAATCTCCAGGTTGTGTGTCATGTACTGGCCCATCTAGTTCTCTGCTCCCAGCTCCAGCCACATGCTTCTCAATTTCTCTGAGTTGTTTGTTCAGGGCCACCATATATCTGTGTAGGGTTTCTTCCCCTACTTGGGCCAGTGCTCCCTGTTATAACCCATATGGGCTTCCATAGATAATCTCAAAAGGACTCAGTTTCTCTTTTGCCCTCAGTTTAGTCCAAATCCACGACAATGCTAATGGAAGAGTCTCAAGGTAATTGAGCTTCTTGTCCTAATCTTGCAATTTGCTGTTTAATCAAATGATTCACCTTTTTCTACCTGGCCACTTGACTGAGGGTGATAGGGGGTGTGAAGTTCCCAATCTGTACCAAACAGGTGGCTAATTCACTTTGAAATGAAATGAAATGTGGCCCTCTGTCTGAGGATAGTGTGGCTGGAACTCCGAAGCGTGGTATCATTTCTTGTAACAGTACTTTGGTGACTTCTCGTGCTTTGGCAGTTCTGGTAGGAAAGGCTTCTGGCCACCCTGAGAAGGTGTCTATTAACACCTATAAGTATCAGTACACCCCTTTCCTTGGAAGTGAGCTTCCCCATCCCTGTCCTTTGGGATTTTCAAATTCAGACCACATCAAGCCTTGAACCACTTGTTTTGGGGCTGTTTCTTACAGATTGGGCTGCTGACTTGCTGAGGTCTCTTCTAACTCAGCTCTCTGATGATCCTGGGACAATGTTGATCCCTGTTTTAGATAAAAGCATATATTTTTGGGACAGGAGACCTCCAGGGCTGTACAAGAGCTGCAGCTTGTGGGGTGATTAGCACCATCATTTGAGTACTTTTAAGAAATGTCAAAGTTTTCCTACTGCAAGAGAGCAGGAATTACCTGCAATTGTACAGTGCCAGAAGAAGAAATATTGATCTTTCCCTCTGTTTGTGTCACCAATATTCAGGTTTTTCATGTCTTTCTTCATTCATGAGTTTCCACCTCTCCTATTTAAATGGCCATGTCTATGGACATCTCTTAACTAGACCAGCTGGATTTATGGCCTTCCCATTGCTCCCAGATTTCCTCCTCTACCTCCACTCTGGGTATTCCAATGTCTCTCAATTGAGTATCTTCCCACTTTGAGCTACAGGGAGTTGCCCTGTCTGTCCTTCAGAACTTTAAAGAACTCATTAGTCAACATCTTAATTGCACTTATGTCTTTTACAATTACCTTTGTCTATATCTAAAAATATTGTTGTATGGATATCCTTTGTGGATAAGTGGGCACATCAGATGCTGCTGGGTCTTCTCATATGGCTGAGAGAAGAGTTTTGATGCTTTTAAAATTATGTGCTGTTTACAATTTTTTATGTTGGCCATGAAGAGAAACTTTTCTGTGCCTCTGAGTCTCACCAGTTCTTGACCCCCCAAGAAGCAAAACTAAAACATTGCTGAGGTCCCTTCCAGACTCAGCTCCCTGATGATACCAGGATGGTGCTACTCCCAATTTTGGACTGGACTGGAGCAGATGTTTATAGGACAGGAGCCCTGGGGCTGTAGGGGACCTGACACTTACAAAGGGCATGAGCACAACTCATTAGCTGGGTTACTTGAGTACTTTAAGAAATGTCAAAGGTTTCCCACCAGGAGATAACAGAAGCTTCTTGGAAGTGTACTGAGGCAGGAGAAGAAACACTGCCCTTCCCCTCTACCTGTGTTACCATTACACTGTCTATTATTTCATGTCCCTCTTCATTTGGGTGTTTCCACCTCTCCTGTTTAAATGGCCATGTCTAAGGCCATCTCTTCACTAGACCAGCTGCTTCTATGGCCTTCCCATTCTTCCCAGATTTCCTCTTCCAGTTCTTTTCTAATAATTCCACATCAGTCAACATCTTAATTGTGTTCATATTTATCACAAAATCACCCTTTCTAATGTATTTTTTTTTATTATTCCTGTAATAAATCCCTTGTTCATGGTGGAAACATTAGATACTGCTTTGACATTGCACACAACTGAGGGAAGAATTATGATGTTTATTAAATTATATCATTGTTGTATTTTTTATGTTGGCCATGAAGAGAAACTTTCTGTGCCTCTGAGTCTCACAAGTTCCTGAGCCCAGAGGACACAAACTTGATGAGTTGTGGTTCCCAGTGCAGGGGCGGTCCTTTCACCTCCCTCCATCCCCACAGCAGAGCTCCCTTGTCCCAGAAAGTGCCTGGCACTGCAGGGATGAAGGAAACAGGACAGGCTGTGGGGATCAGGGCCAGGGCACAGCCAGGGATTTGGGGTGGTTGTGAGCCCAGGGCAGGAGCCAGCCCTTGGCCTTGGTGAACCTCATCCCATTGTCCTGGGCCCACGGCTCCAGCCTGTGCAGATCCCTCTGCAGAGCTTCCTGCCCTGCAGCACAGCCACACTCCCAGCCAGCCTGGGCTCACCTGGCATCTGACTGAGGGTGCCCTTGATGACCTCATCCAGATCAGCAAGAAAGAGATTGAACTGCCCTGGCCCCAATCCTGAGCTCTGGGGACACCCCTGGACCTGGCTCCATTCCCCAGCACTCCTTGGGCTGGACTTCTGTTTTCTGTGGATCTGCACCTGCCTTTGGTTTTGTTTGGTGACAATAAATGAACATCCCCCTGTGTCTTGGGCAGCTCCTTCTCCAAGGAAAGCAGATGGGAGTTAGTGCCAAGGAGCTGAAAGCTGCAGGCACAGCTGGAGTGGAGGAAGCTCAGATTTGCACAAGGCTGCTCTGAGTGCCAGGGGTTGGATGAGGGAAATGGTGGGGCGGGGAACAAAGTGTGATTGATTGTCAGCCATAAAGGGTCCTGATTTTCACATCTATTCAGACTCCATTAGGAGGTGCTTGGGATCAATGTCAACTGGAGATTTCTGATATCAGTCCATAAACAGGAAAGGAATTAAAGGGAGAATGATACTTTCTCCTTCTGATTTTAAAGAAATGTGTTTTGAATGGAGTGAAAGCTCAGACAAGTCCTGCCTTATGCTCCGGTTTCTGCAGTAGCTCTCTTTCAGGCAACCTGCACCACAAATTGCTCATGCTCACAAATTCTTTAGAATTGCAGAAAAGGTCAACTATAAAATGAATTTATCGAATGGACTCAAGATTAACAGATAAGAGACTATAAAAGGACTACTTACTGCACAGGATAAACAAAGAAATGTAGGTAGATACAAACACAGTGCACAATAAAGTTACCTATATTACAGCTAGTGAAGAAATAGCAGAGATCAGGAGTCAATGTAACTTACCACCAAATTGCTGAGGGAGTGCACATGGAGCCCTTTCACTCAGCTTCCAGAAAAGGAACCACAAAGATGCATCCAGACTTGGGAGAGGAGCCCTGCCCGTTTACAGGGACTATGCACAAGACTTCTGCTTTGTGAAAGTTTAGTGTGGCTTTTATGGTTTGTAAAGTGTAGTGTGAGTCACTCAGAAATTCAAGGCTTATCTCCCTTCAGCCTCTTGACAAAGCAAGCTGTTCTTGGTCAGCTGGGAATTCCACCTGCCTGGCACCAGAGAGAACTTAGGACAGGACAGATGTCCAGCCTGGGTTATCTCAGCAATTGCTGAGAGGGGAAAGATGCCCTGAGTTATGGCCCAGCTGATGGACAGAACAGATGAGCTCTGCTGTGCCACAGGGGAAGTCCTGCTGCAGGAACCTCATGGAACCAAGGGTCTGTTGTGACATTGTGGTGTAGTTCCTCATGGAACCAAGGGGACCATGGTGACACCAATGAACCTCATGGAACCATGGGTGCGTTGTAACATTTTGGAACTACAGAAACCATTGGTGAGTACAGAACCTCATGGAACCAAGGGGCCTTTGTGACACTGCAAGGCCTCATGGAATCAAGAAGTCCAAAGGTCTCAAACGCTCCATGCAGAGTTCTGCTTTGGGGAAGGTGAAATTCCTTGGTGGCACCTTGGGCTGGCACACAGCTGAGGAGTGTGTCTGTTTGCAGTGGGAAAAGTTATGAGTTTTAAATTCCTTCAAAGAAGAAAGAAAAGGAAAAACCTCTGTCTGCCTGAGTTCAGACAGTTCTCCAAGCAAAGCAGGTTCCAGGTGAGTGAGGACAGACAGAATGGGTTTGGAACAAGGTTGTCCACACTGGGTCAGACTTCACAGCACAGCATCTCTGAGCAAACCAGACCTCCTGAGCAGAGACCCTACATCCATATCTATCACAGAAAGCTGCAATCACCTCTGCTCTAATGAGAAAAGTAATAAAATGCACCATGAAAAAAGGAACGCGCATTTTTTAGAAGCTCTTTGAAATATTTCTCCATAAGTGGATTTGAAAACCTTCCTTATGAAAGGCGCTAGACCAGAGGGAAATCAAGGCAGAGCCGTGGTTTGTCAGGACTTGCTTGATCCCAATGAGACCTATGATGCATTTGGTGCTGAGTCCTTGAACCTCAGGTCCTGACAGGAGATTGCACAAATCTTTGAACGAGTTCAAGGCAGACAAAAAAAACCCCGAAGTGCCTCAAAGCGTAAATGGGACCCACTGAGGTCCATCCCCAACACAGGCTCCTCATGGACTCCTTGGAGGAGAGAATGGAGGCCATGATTGCCCAAAAACTTCTCAGAGACTCAGAAAAGAAAGGAAAAAGGAAAGTACCTTAGAAACCAGAAATACCTTGAAGTATTAATGAGCCCCAGTGAGTGTTGATACTGAGAAGGGCTCTCAAGAGACTAATTAAAGCAGGTAATTGGAGATTACTGACTGCACAAAGCTCACAGAGACTCCAAGGCAAAACCAAAACCCAAAGTCCTTTGAAAAACCTGCAGTCCCTGGGAACATGAAGGAGTCCCCAGGGCCATTCCTGACCAAGGCTCCCCAGGGACTGATCCCAGCAGATCCCTGAGGCCACTGGGATGTGAGGGGAAGCTGAGGGCAGGACAAGGGGTGACAGTGCCCAGCCTTGCTGGGGCTGTGCCAGGAGGCCCCAGTGGCTCAGGACAAGGTGTCTCCTCAGAGCCCTTGGTGGCACAGACCCTGCTGTGCCCCAGGGCACCAAGACTTGGCTTCTCTTTGTGCCCACCTGTCATCTCTGCCTCCAGTTCTCTGCTCTGATTGAGGCTTGGGGACACTTTCTCACTCCTGTTCCTCAGTGGGACCCATTAAATCTTTAGGAAACTTTTATTTGATTGATTCTGACTTGGACTTCTTGAGAGGTTTCCTAACAAACCATAGTTCTGCCTTGATTTCCCTCTGGTCTGGTGCAGTTCAT
Source organism: Erithacus rubecula (assembly GCF_903797595.1). NCBI lineage: Eukaryota > Metazoa > Chordata > Aves > Passeriformes > Muscicapidae > Erithacus > Erithacus rubecula. The sequence goes on along the minus strand of NW_027635972.1, from coordinate 63,351 downwards.
TAGGAATTTTTCCTATGATAGTTATGGAGAAATATTTCAATAAGCTTCTGAGAAATACACATTTCCATTTTAAAGGGTGTGTTTTATTACTTTTCTCATTACATCAGACATGATTGCATCGTTCTGTGATTGATATTGATCCAGGGTCTCTCCTCAGGAGGTGAGAGAAGCTCAGACAAGCTGTGCCTTGAGGTGTGACCCAGTGTGGACAACCTTGCTCCACATTCCCCAACTCCATCCTGTCTGTCCTCACTCACCTGGCACCTGCTTTGCTTGAAGAATGGGCTTGTCAAGAAAAGTGTTTCCTTTTTTTTTTTTTTTTTTTTTGAGGAATTCAAAACTCCTAATTTTCCCCACTGCAAACAGACACACCCCTCAGGTGTGTACCAGCCCAAAGTGCCACTAAGGAAACCCCTCACCGGGGATCAGTGCTTCAGGGCTGGTGCCTGGCGTCGGCGCCATTTTTCCTTTGTGTCTGTAACTCCCATCATGCCCTGCGGCCCAATGGAGCTTCACTGGAGCCAGGACTACAATACCCGTCATACCCCGCGCTCCACAGAACCCTGGTATCCCCCCTCATATGTCCTCCAGAGGCTCCAAGGGTCTCTAAGTGTCCCCTCAGTGCCCATTTGGGAACCTCCCAAAAACGTCCCCGAATCCCCTGAATCCTCCCAAGCCCGCAGATGCCCGTTACAGCCACGTCTGGGAATTCATCTCCTGCCATCCCCCGCGAGCTCAGAGCACCTCATAACCCAGTCAGTCGCCTAAAATTCCTGCCGTGCCCCATGGTCTAAAGAGCCCAGTTAGAGCTCCCCAAGATTTCCCCAACCTCTCCTGAACGGTACCCGTTTTCCCCTGAGGACCTCAAGTCTCCGATCAGAGGCAAAAGTGCCCCTGCAGTGCCCTCCTGGACCCCAAACTCTCCACAAGAGGCACTTCCAGGACTACAGCTCCCATCATGCTCCACGGTTCCGGTCGCACACCATTCAAGCTGAGACTTCCTTCCCATCATGCCCTGCGCCTCACAGAGAGACATTGCAGTTGCTCCTACATCTCCCATGATGCTCCACAGCACCTTTACACAGTAATAGACCTGCGCCTTCAATTCCCATCATCCCCTGGGCCCCAGAGATCACCGTTAGAGCCCCCCAAGTACCTGCCCGGACCCCTAAGGGTCCTGGATTCCCCTCCCTGACTTCCAAGTGCCTTCCTGGACCCCCAAGTGCTGCTCTGAAGCCCAGACTTCCTTCTAAATTTTTTCCCAGACCCAAAACTGCCCTGAATGTGTCCCAGAAATGTCTCCCTGAACCCTAAAGTTCCCACCTTGACTCTGTCTGAGAAAAATTGATAATAAAAATGATAAAATGATTAGAAATATGATGAATTATCCTAAAGAGGGAAGAATAAATGACCAATAGAGCTTAATTACTTAATTATGGGATTTGTCTTACTTAGAAACAATGACCAGTAATTTATTTGATTGCTAATAATATAAAGATTATTTAAGAAAATTTACAAATTAGGTTAAAATCTATAGAATAGAAATATCATACTTCAGAAAAATAAAATGTTATTATTTAATTACATTTTTGTTTTAAAGAGAAATTGATGAGGTTTTTTTATATTTTTGATTGTCAGTCCCAGGTGGGAGATATCATGAGTTGGTGAGGTTGGGGGTGAGGAGCAGGTTGTCTGAACTGGGTCAGACTGCAAGGGCTCATTCTTCAATGTGTCCAGACCTCCCAAGGAGACATTCAGCATCAAGATCACCTGTGGAATGCTTCTGTCAGTTTCTCTCTGAAATGAAAAACAGAAAAACATTCCCTTGAGGAAAATAAAGTCATGAGATGCACTTTAAAATCTTCCTCCTTAACAGAAACGTCCAAACTGACTCCAAACAACTGCACAAGCCCTGGAGACTTGATGACAAATAGAGAGAGAAAAAGAGCCACTGAGGGCTTTCTGTATTTTAATGATCCTCAGGGTGGATTTTGGGCTGAGTCCAGGACACTCAGGCACTGAGAGAAGATTTAAGAATCTGCTCAAGGAGGCAGAAGCAAAACTCCAAATCTCTTGGAGCATCAGTGGCCCCACTGAGGGCAGGGACTGCCGAAGGCTCCCCAGGGACTGGTGGGAGCAGATCTTTGAGGGCAGGATGGCAGAAGCCAAAGGCTGTGAGCAGGAACTGCAATGCTGAGCAAGTCTTGGGCTGGTTGGAGGCAGCAGAAAGGCCAAGGGCTGAGCCCAGGCCTGGCGTGCCTCCTCTCGACCCTCCTTATCCTTCCTCCTCCTCTGTCTCTCCTCTTCCTCCTCCTCCTCCTCCCCTTCCCCCCACTCTCTGGCCGCGTGGCCGGGCTGGGACAAGAAGGGAAAGGGCTGGGTCACCCCCAAACCGAGCGAGGAGGAGCAGAGATTTGGGGGGAACAATGGGAAAAGAGCAGGAGAGGGGAGACAGCAGGAAGTGGGACCTACTGAGGGTCCCCCAGTTATCCCCAGGACCCCCAGGCCCTGTCCCAGCCCCTCCAGTTCCCTCTGCACCCCCGGCTGAGTGGGGGGCTCAGCCCAGGACCCGTCGTCGTTCGGGGCTCCCCCGAGTGCAGCAAACGGGAGAGTTCCCGGCTCGGAGCAGCAGAGGAGGGGATCCTGTCTCTCATTGAGGGCGTTTAAGGCTCTTCAGGTCCATCTGAAGAGAAGTTTTTCTCTTTTTAAGGTGTTTTGGGGGGGATCCCACCACTATAAGAGTGCATTTTCCTCCCCATTTTAGGGTGTTTCTGGGTCCACAGCCACAAAGGTCACTTTTAAGGGGGGATCATGATGGCTTAAAGTGACATTTGTAGGGGAGCCCCCACTACAACCCCCTGTAGGGGATGTTTTGTCCCCCAGGGTGGATTTTAGGGATTGTCTCTACCATCGCCGCTTTAAAGAGCTGTCAATTGGAGGCCCCACTGAAACTGCACTTAAAAGTGCAACACCATTCCTGTTGATTCCAGCAGCGAAGCCCCGGGGGATTTGGGTTCCCGGGAGGTTTTGGGGATACCTGGGTGATGCCGGTGACAGAGCTGGGACCCCGTGCCGGGTATGAACCTTCTCACTGCGCTCGGGCAGTGCCAGTGTGTTCAGAGAGATCCTGGGGCGACCGGGGGCTCTCTGCAAATCCCAGGGGACCCCAACTGCTAAGAGGACCCCCCCTGAACTCCCCTCATCGCTGGATTTGCTGCAACCATCTCACCCAAAACCCTGAGAACTGTGATGAGTGACAGCCTAAGAGTGTTTCTCACTGTCTGCCGCACTGCACAGAACACCCCAGGCAGAGCACTCCAGGAGGGAACTTCCATGGGATTCTTCCCCTTCTGGTTTCATCCCTGCCATATTTCCAGAGACAATCCTGGCAGGTGTGCCCCAGGTCATGTGTGAATTCCTCAGCCTCGATCTCCTCAAGTTTCCCAGCACCTCCTGGTGACCTCCTTGGCCGCGCACTGCGGGACCCCCGGGCCGGGCTGTGCTCAGCTCTTGGGGCCTGCGCTCCAGCTCTGCCTGCAACCCGCCGGCTCCGGCCCAAAGCGGGGCAGGCACCGCCAGCCGCGGATCCATTTTTTCCTGCGGCTGCGGCTCCGAGCCCCGGCGGAGCAGGACTGGGCGCTGCGACTGCAAGCCCTGATTGCCAATCTCCTTCTCTCTCTTTCTCCTGTTCTCTCCCTTTGCTGTTGGTGATCATCAATCCCAGAGCGGCCGGAGGGCCCCGTGCCCAGAACCAAAGCCTTTAACTACGGAGCTCTTTATTACTAGAAGCAGCAGGGAACCTAAGGGCATGTTCTGTGGTGCTACTGCTGCCTAGCCATGCCAGAAACGAGGTACCACACACACCCCCTGTGAACTCTCACAGAAACGGGGATGTGCATTTCTAAGCACGTGGGACTGCCCATAGACTTGCTGTGTCTAGTGTTGTTTAGGGCTGTTTGTATGTAAATTCGCTTTTCATAAGATGGTGACGTTGCAACTGGAGGAGGAAGGCAATTTTTAGCAGTTGGTCCCGTAGCTGACTGTATGGTGTCCAGAGGATTCCCGAATCTTGTATTGGCTCGCTGTTCCAGGGGCTTTTTCTCTTCAAGGGAACTCCCCTGAAGAGTGGTGTTTCAGGAGCTTTGCGATTTTACATGTTGGGCGCGTTCTTTCAATTGATGGACAGGAGGGGAGCAGCAGCAGCCAGGCCAGAAATGAGGCAGGGGAGAGGGCAGAAGTGGGAAGTAACAGGGAACAAACTGGAACAGAGAATACAACGAACTGGATTTAATGAAGGGAATACAACAACCAGATTAAAGAATGAACTGGGGTCATACAGAACAGTGTATCACATGATAAGGTAAGTGACAATTCCAACTCTCTAACAATCCTCATTTGCAACCTTCAGGGGAGATCATTTATCACAATATTAAATCTGTTTTTTGCTGATCCCATGCTGGGATTTTTTAAATGCTCTCAGCCCCTGGCTCATAACAGGGTGAAGGAGCCCTGGCCCAGGCTCTGGCCCTGGGCACACGGGGACGCTGCCGGGGGTCCCTGTCCCCCTGTGCCACCCCCAGGGCCCGGCCCCTGTCCCCGTGTCAGGCTCTGGGGTCGATCTCATGGAACATCCTCTGGGGGAGGCTGCGGTATGGGGGGCGGGGGGACTTGGGGGGGACAGGGGACCCCCCTGTGCACAAGCAGCGTTGGACTGTGAGGGGAGAACGGGGCAGAGTGACCTCCCCAGTGACCTCACACAGCCCTGGGATGTCACACAGCATCCTATGATGTCACACAGTACCCTATGATGTCACACAGCCCTGTGATGTCACACAGCACCCTATGATGTCACACAGTCATTGTGCTGTCACACAGCCCTGTGATGTCACACAGCCCCTGTGATGTCATACAGCACCCTGTGATGTCACACTGCCCTTTGATGTCATATAGCCCCTGTGTTGTCACACAGCCTCTGTGATCTGTGAAGTCACAGTCATTGCTGTGATGTCACACAATCTGCCCTGGGATGTCACATGGCCATTCTGTGATGTCACATCCTGCTCCAGGATGTCACAGCCCCTCTCTGATGTCACATAGCCACCCTGTCATTGCAGAACACACTCTTTGATGCCACAGCCTTCTCTGGGACATCACACAGCTGCTCTGTAATGTCACAGCCTGCTGTCTGATATCACAGAGTCACCCTCTATGATGGCACAGTCTCCTCTGTGACCTCACTGCCCTCTCTATGGTGTCACACAACCGTCCAGTGCTGTCACAGCCCACTCAGCAATATCACAGCCTATTCTGTGATGTCACAGCCCAATCTGTGACCTCACACTACCTACCCTGTGCTGTCACACAGCCCCTTTCTGACATCACAGCTGCTCTCTGGCTCCATGACACAGCCACAGAGGCGCTGTTGTGCCACAGCCCCCTCTGGGACTGCTGAGCACCTGTGAGCTCTGCCTGTGCCCTGCTCGTGTCCCTGCCATGCCCTGGCAATGCCCCAGCCCTGGGTACAGGGCTCTGCCAGCTTTTCATCAGATGAGCCCGTTCCAAGTGCATCGCCTGAGCTTTCTGCTTTTGCAGCCGAGGGAGACTCTCCTGCAGCCAGGAGATTGCAGTTAGGGACACATACCCAATGGGCAAGAACTCAAACTCTCCAGTAGAACCCCTGGATCTCCACAGGATGTTTTTTCTGTCCCACTCTTCATTCCTTCTTGGCTGGAATTGTGCAGTTGCACTTTCTTCCTCCTCTAGAAGTGCCGTGAGTGGGCAAAACCTGGTGAGCGGGCCGTGTTCCTAAGGCAGTGCAGCCTGGAGCTGATGGATGGAGAATTGCCCTTCTGCACCTCCAAACCAGAGCAAAAGCTGTAAGTGGGACTGTCCATCTTTAAGAAATCACTGACAATTTAAAGGAAATGTGCACGTCATTTGAAGGGTGAGAAGATTCTAAAGGATTTGGTGGTTTACAGAGTTTAGTTTCCCAGTCCTGCTTGAAGCTGCAGAAAGCAATTTCCTCTTGCTTCAACCACAATTTAAAATAATAATTTTGGAAATAAACCCCAAAATTGTTTTAAAAAGTCTGTTGAGGTCAGTAAGATGGACCCATGCCATCAGCACATTTACAAAGTAAATAGCAGTTCTTGTTTTAAAAAAATCAGTTACCCCTTTATCCAAAGGTGTGAACTATTTTTCTCCAAGACCTTCATATTGTTTTTATCTTTCACATTTTTTCTGTGGTTTTTCCTTTTATTTTTTCTTTTCTTTTCCTCAAACCAGAAAACATGCCATAAAAAAGATTGTCCTTGGCTCCTGGTTCCCGTGTGGAGCAGCTACTTCCCGATGGCTGAACTGCTCAGGCAGAGCCCGGCAGCTCCTGGCCCTGCAGGGCTGAGGCTTTTCCCCTTGCTGGGCACAGACTGATGGAGCAGCACTGCTGAACACGGGCACACACAGAGGGAGCAGGAGCAGCTGCCTTTGCTCACCTGCAGCTCCAAGGGCCAAAATCTGAGCAGACAGGGCTGGAAGAGACTCATAGCCTCCTTGTTTGCTGTGCTACCCCACTTGTGCCCAGCCCAGCTCTGTGTGGGGCAGAGGAAGAACAAGGGACAACTCCCTCCCAGCCCCCAGCCCAGGGACCCCTCTGGCCCTGGGGCTTGGGGCACTGTCAGTGCCCGCTGCTCCAGCCACTGCTTCTGCTGGCACTGACATCAACACCCAAACTGTGGCTGATCCCGAGGGAGCAGCAGTGCCTGGATCTGATCCCTGACTCTGGGACAGGGCTGCACAAATGACCCCACAGCAGCAGCAGCAGCAGCACATGGAGCTGACTTTGAGCACAGCCCCTGCCACTCTTCCCTCCTGTGTGCAGTGGTGTCACAGCAGCCTGGGGCACCTGGGAGCCCCCAGTGCCAGCAGGGACTCGAGATGGCAGCCCTGGGCTCCTGGAGGTTGTGCAGAGAAAAGAAGTGGGGACTCCCTCTCCATGTGGAGCTTCCAGATGGAAAAGGCTGCTGTGAGCAGGCAGCTCCAAGGACAGAGAAAGGAGGGACTGGAGCCCTTGGTCTGTGCCAGTTCCACATTCCTGGGCAGCAGCCACTGAGCACAGGGGGAACAGAAGGCACAGCAAGAGGGACAAAACCAGTCAAGGTCAGAGACTGGGAAGAGCCAGACCTGGGAACAGAAGGAGCAGCTGCTGCACTGGTGTCCAAGTTTAGGACAAATTTGGGGAAAGACCTCCAAAGGAGCTGCCCCCTCCATGCCCCAACAATTCCTTCCTTCACCGGGCTCAGAAAGAATTTTCTTCAGGGGAAAGTGGAAAAAACTTATTTATTGACAAAAACACAAGAGAAACACTTCCCAGCACAGACCTAGATGACCAAAAAATTTTCACCGAGAGAGTGAGACAAACTCAGCTGATCTTTGCTGGGAAGGGTGGCAGAGCTTCTTTGGCAGACTTCCAGAGGCAGTCTCTGAAGTTCAGATTTGTCTCCTCTGAAGCCGGTGCAAATCTTGGGGATGAGGGGAAGAAGGGAGAGAGGGAGAGGGGCAGCCGGGGGCAAGCAAAAGCAGCAGGGGCAGCAGCAGCAGCGGCGGCAGCAGCGGCGGCAGCAGGGCCAGCAGAAACAGCAGTCTAGATAAAACAGCCTGGGGGAGGGGCCGGCAGCTCCATGGCGGGGGCAGGGAGAGAAGCTAGTCACAACATCAACCCAGAACATTCCACCCCTTATCCCATATCGTGATCATTGACACACGATTTGGATACACACTCACTAAACACAATATGAAAACTTCCTCTGACTTGCTCAAACCTTCAACACACATTTCCTCTTTCTCACTTGCTCAGGCCTTTGTCACTTACACATTTCCTTCTATCTCATATTCATAAGATCTAGCATACAATGGTGGTAACACACTACAATAATATTTGTGTATAATTTATCCTTTAATCAGATCTCCCTGAGGTACACAGCGGGTTGTTCCATCCTTCTGTATTATACACCAAGTATATCCTGGTCCTTGAGCAAAGGCAATCCCACTAATGGGTTTGCCTGTACTCGAGGCACGATGAATCCATACTGTCTTCCCTAGCAACCCTATGACATGGTCCACTGGGACTTTGTCTCCATCTGTTACATTAAGGCACTCAGACTGGGTGGGACCTGCTCAGTTGGTGGAACCTTGAGTGTTGACTAACCAAGTGGCTTTTGCCAGGTGCTGCTCCCAGTTCTTGAGAGATCCCCAACCCAATGCCTTTAAGGTGGTCTTTAACAATCCATTGTACCTCTCCACTTTACCTGCAGCTGGTGCATGGTAAGAGATATGGTACACCCACTCAATACAGTGTTCCCTAGCCCAGGTGTTAACGAGGTTATTCTTAAAATGAGTCCCATTGTCTGACTCGATCCTCTCAGGGGTACCATGCCTCCAAAGGACCTGCTTTTCCAGGCCCAGGATGGTGTTGCGGGCAGTAGCATGGGACACAGGGTAGGTCTCCAACCAGCCAGTGGTGGCTTCCACCATGGTCAGCACATAATGTTTGCCCTGGCGGGTTTGAGGCAGTGGGATGTACTCAATCTGCCAGGCCTCCCCGTACTTGTACTTGGACCACTGTCCACCATACCAGAGGGGCTTCACCCGCTTGGCCTGCTTGATGGCAGCGCAAGTGTCACAGTCATTAATAACTTGGGTAATGGTGTCTATGGTAAGATCCACCCCTTGGTCTCGTCCCCACTTATAGGTGGCATCCCTACCCTGATGGCCTGAGGCATCATGGGCCCATCGAGCCAGGAACAACTCTCCCTTATGTTCCCAATCAAAATCTATTTCCAACCCCCCTATCTTTGTAGCCTGATCTACTTGCTGGTTGTTTCGCTGCTCTTCATCAGCTCTGCTTCTGGGAACATGGGCATCTACATGGTGAGCCTTGACAAGCAGTTTTTCTACCCGAGTGGCAATGTCTTTCCACTCATCAGCAACCCAGATTGCTCTTCCTCTACACTGCCAGTTCACCTCTTTCCATTTCTTCAGCCACCCCCACAGAGCGTTGGCTACCATCCAGGAATCAGTGTACGAATAGAGCTTTGGCCACCTTTCTCTTTTGGCAATATTTAAGGCCAGTTGGATGACTTTGAGTTCAGCAAATTGACTAGATCCTTCTTCTCCTTCAGTAATCTCTGCAACACATCGTGTAGGGCTCCATACAGCTGCTTTCCATCTCCGATTCGTCCCTATGACGTGACAGGAGCCATCAGTGAATAAAGCGTAGCGTGCTTCCTCTGCTGGTAACTGGTTGTATGGGGGAGGTCCTTCAGCCCGTGTCACTGGTTCTTGTTCCTCATCTGTGACACCAAAACTTTATTTTTTGGCCAGTTTGTAATTATTTCCAAAATCCCAGGGAAATTTAATTTTCCAATCTGGGCGTTCTGAGTGATAAGGGCAATCCACTTGCTCCACGTGGCACTGGTGGCATGATGGGTGGAGGGAACCTTTCCGCTGAACATCCACCCCAGCACTGGCAGTCGGGGTGCCAGGAGAAGCTGTGCTTCCGTACCAATCACTTCTGAAGCAGCTTGGACTCCCTCATAGGCAGCCAGGATTTCCTTCTCTGTGGGAGTGTAATTACCTTTGGACCCTCTGCAACTTCTGCTCCAGAATCCCAGGGGTCGGCCTCGGGTCTCAGCAGGCACCTTCTGCCACAGGCTTCAAGAGAAACCATGGCTCCTGGCTGCCGAATAAAGTACGTTCTTCGCATCTGGTCCCGTCCTGATTGGGCCAAGGGCTACTGCATGAGCAATCTCCTGTTTGATCTGGGCGAAGGCCTGCTGCTGTTCAGGGCCCCAGTGGAAATCGTTCTTCTTGCGGGTGACCTGGTAGAGAGGGCTCACAATCTGGCTGTACTCATGGATATGCATTCTCCAAAAGCCAATGGCACCTAGAAAAGCTTGTGTCTCCTTCCTGTTAGTAGGTGGGGACATAGCTGTAATCTTGTTAATGACATCAGTAGGAATCTGACGCCGTCCATCTTGCCACTTCACTCCCAGGAACTGAATCTCCCGAGCAGGTCCCTTAAGTTTACTCTTCCTGACGGCGATAATTTTTTCTCCTTTCTCAAGCACTTCTACTGCTGTGTTTCCGCATACGATGATATCATCAATATATTGTAGATGTTCCGGAGCTTCACCCTTTTCCAGTGCAGCCTGGATCAGTCCATGACAGATGGTAGTGCTGTGTTTCCACCCCTGGGGTAGTTGGTTCCAGGTGTACTGCACGCCCCTCCAGGTGAAAGCAAATTGAGGCCTGCACTCTGCTGCCAAAGGAATGGAGAAGAATGCCCAAATAGTCCAGGCAAGGGGTTCAATTACCAGATACACTCTGCCATCACAGTTGCTATTCCAAATGCCCATCTTAGTCCTTTTGGGTCCTTAAAATACCCTCTCTGAAGGTAATCTATGCCCAAAATACATGGGGCCTCTGGACCAGTCACAATAAGATGTTTCTTCCAATCGTTTCCAGTTAAACTCACTTCTGCTTCCACCAGGGTGAAGTCCTGCAATCCACCTGTCACGCCAGCAATTGAAACAGATTCTGCTCCCACGTGTCTTGATGGAAGTATCGTACACTGTGCACCTGTGTCCACTAAAGCTTTATATTTCCGTGGTTTCAAAGTGCCAGGCCATCGAATCCACACGGTCCAAAAAACACGGTTCTCCCTTGCCTCACCCTGGCTAGAGGCAGGGCCCCTCTAAGGCTGTTGCTCCTTCTTCTCTGGGGCATACATCTTAGAAGTTCCCTCAATTGGGTCAGACATGTCATTATCAGTATCACGTTCGGCACTTTGGCTGCGAGAAACAGGAGCGGCTCTCCTTTTGGTGGAACTTCCTCCTTCAATCTTTCCTTCCTTCAAATCCTGAACTTGTTGTGCCAGAGTAGCTGTGGGATTCCCATCCCATTTCCTCATATTGTCTCCAGAATCCTGAAAGAAAAACCACAACTCAGCTTAGGGAGCGTACCTCCTCTCCCCATTGGGGGAACGTCTGCGTTGGGTACCAGGGTTTCTAATCTGTACAGCTGAGATTTGGAGGAGGTCCTCCTTAATCTCCTCCCTGAGTCTGTGATGATTTTCCTTTATTTTATCTTCTAAGTTTTGCAAGCGTGTCCACAGCTGCAATTCTAGCATGAGTCGGGCCATGTACTGCATCCGCATATGCACGAAGCTTCTTTGCCATATCGAGTACTGTCTCATACACCTCATCTCTCTTCATTATCGCTAGGGCAGACGCATATTCAGGTGGCCTAAGCCACACGAGTTTCCTCTACATCACTGGGGTACAAGGTACTAAATCTGGATTCTTAGTTGTTATATCATCTGAGAAAATGATCTCCACCACTGCCATCTCTCTCAGGATCCCTTGCCCTATGGTCTTCCATCATGTCTGCTGCATATACAGATCATCTGCACATAGGTACCTCCGTGCCACACTATCTAGGACACATGCCCAGAGGCTATGAGGGTTAGTCCCCCTCATCATCCCTTGATCCATGACGGGATCATGTGACAGTGATCCCAGATGTCTCACCTCAGTGCCATCCAGGACAGCAGCCTCACCTGCCGCATCCCAAAGCCAGAGCAGCCAACTAATTATGGACTCATCAGGTCGTCTCATATAATTTTTTCCTTAGTGTTATCATGGCATTTCTCTTTCAAATATTTTACCACCTCAGCTGCGTTCTGAATTGGCTCGTGTGAGAAGTCCCAAATTTTAGGATCAGAAGATTTTTTTAAACTTTGGCCCAGGTCCTGCCATTTCCCACACCATTCAAGACTCCTCTTATTTTGTTTTAAATCAGGAGTCACACCAGCACTTCTAGAAATCTCAGCCCTTATTGTATATAAACTGCAGACCATGTAAAGAAAGCTTACTAAATTAAATATCAGAAAGAGGATCTCTTCAGTATTCAGGGGAAACTGCACATTTCCTAATAAAGATGTAAAAAATTCAGAGGAAAGAAAAACAAAGGCTGAAAAGCCTCCTCCCCTGCTTCCCCTCTAACAAATTCAATGCATAACCAGAACCAGGATCCAGAAGATATGCCTGGAACCAATTCTAGGATCTTCATAAACCTCTTACAAGCCATTGCAGCCAAGGACAGCCCAATAAATATTTTGGTCAGTATCCCTCTAGTACAAAAGCTACAGATAAGGGACAGAACTGGAGCTATTTCTGAATAGGAAAATAACCCCAGAGACCAGAGAGGTATTAAGACCTCAAAAAACCCTACTAACCAAACCCACATGCCAGCCTCCATCACATAAGACATTATACATCTATACCAATGCAGAGTTACAAAGTAATGAAGTTTTTCCACTTCCTCCTGCCCCACGTTGGGCACCAATAAATATTTGTCCTGGTTTGGGACAAAGTTAGGGGAAAAATCTCCCAAAGGAGACCCCCAGGAAACAAACCCCCAGAACTCCTCCCCCCTCCAACTACTGGCTTTGGGAAAACTTCCTCCAAGGGAAAAAGTGGGAAAAACTTGTTTATTTAGCAAACACACACAAAAAAGAAACACTGCCACAATTACTCCGGCAAGTTGCTAGTCAAAATAAACCTTCCAAGCATGAACAGCACATGAGTTAAGGATACAAAGTGTTGTAACATCAACCCAGCACAGTGCTAGAAGCAAAAATGTAGATTTAAAGCTTAAACCAGAGATGTATTTAGGTGAGAAAAGTTTAGGTGTAGAGTTTAAGATACAGAAAGAGTAAAACTACTTGCAGAGGTGACAAAATGTCACAGACTAGGTCTGTGTGCCAGAACTGGATTGGCTAAGAAAGGTCACACTGCAATTAGACTAAATATCTTAGTTTGGAATTAAACATAAATATCTGTGTTGGCAGTGTTTTATTGGTGAATAAATCCTTAAAAGACCTTGTAGGCAGAAGTTTTGCAACTTACGGCTATGCTCTTGACACTTGTAACTAGAACTCACTTTTTTGTAGCAGAAAAATCAACTGCACTTTGAAAAGCAACTGCAAGTCCTGTCCCCTGGCTGGGACCCCTAGAGACCCCTCCCATCGGCTTGGGGCAGTCTAGAAATGGGAGTGGGGCCCCCTGAAACCCCTCCTATTGGCCAGGCCACCCGCAGAGACCCCTTCCTCTGCTTCTTGCAGGGCCTGACGGGGCTCCAGGAGAGCTGCGGAGGCACCGGGAGTGCCCGGAGCTGCTCCCGAAATCCCGGTGTGACCCCGGCCCCTCCCCCACTCCACCCTCACACCTGCCCCCTCCCCTCCGACCCCTGGGCCATAGCCACGCCCCTTTTGGAGTTCTCCTCCTCCCGACCAATCAGATCGCTCGGTCACTCTGTGGCCACGCCTCCTCATTGGTACCTCACAATGCAGGACGTTGGCTGCTCCGCCCCCACGCTTGTTCCTCGACGCCTATTGGCTAAAGCTAAAAGGGGCGGGGCTTGCTCGGGGTATATAAAGAGCCGCGGTGGCTCGGGTCAGGAGCAGCAGCGGCGGCGGCAGGAGGAGGAGACCCCGGGAGAGGAACCCCGAGCAGCGCCGGGAGGAGACCCACGGGGCGGGCACAGATCCGCTCTGCGCCGTCTGCCCGGCAACGAAGGGCGCGGAGACCCCACCCATGACTCCGCTCCACAGAGACCACCCCAGCGCACACCGCGGTAAGCACAGATCACCCGGCCCCCCCCTCCTTGGTGGAGAAAGACCGCGGTGACCTGACCCCCCCACATCTCCACACAGAATAACCACGGAAAAACCCCGCTCCCCGGTTGTCTCCTTGGGGAGAGGAGGGTGGACCCAGACAGAGCATCCCCCCGGGGGCGCGGACGACAATGGACCTGACAGAGCATTCCCCCGGGGCGAGGGCGACGACCAGACCGACAGAGCATCCCCTCTGGGCCGAGGAGGACGATGGACTCGACAGAGGATCCCCCCAAGGCGAGGAGGACGGACCCCAACAGAGCATCCCCCTGGGGGCACGGACAATGACAGAGACCCACTGAGCATCCCCCCGGGGTCGAGGAGGACGACGGACTCTGACAGAGCATCCCCCCAGGGGTCGTGGTGGACGACGGACCCCGACAGAGCATCCCCCCGAGAGAGAGGAGGACGACGGACCCCGACAGAGCATCCCGCCGGGGGCGAGGGCGATGATGGAGACCAACAGAGCATAAATAACGACCTGCTTGGGGACACGGGGGGATCTTCCAGGGGATGCGGGGGACGCTCAGTTCCAGGGATTTGAGGGGTCCTGGGAGGGACCTGGGAGCTGATCAGGGCGTTGGGCACCCCAGTTCCAGCGGCTCTGGCTGCCCTGGAAGACCGCTGAGAGGGCAGGAGAAGCGGCAATAAGAGGAGGAGAGGGAAGAGAGGGAAGAGAAGCAGAGTGAGGAAGAGGAGGGACACAGGAGGAGCGGCAGGAAGAGGAGGAGCAATTTTGGAACCACGCGCTTCTCTTGCACGCCTGCACAGACCGCAGCGTCCCCCGGGACCGGCTGAATAGCCCCCCCAAGAACCCGCAGGTGAGTGGGGATGGGGAGCTCACCCCAAATCCATCATGGGGGGCTCCGGGAGGGCTTTAATTTGCGGTTCAGGAGATGTTTGGATTTGCAGGAGCCCAAAGCCGAGCCCCGGAGAGGGGAGAGCGCGGAGGGGCGATCCCAGAGCCGGGGGACCCCCGGCAGCCTGGAGGGGTGCGGGAGGTTGGTGCTGAGCGGGCTCCGGGCCCCCGAGGCTGAAAGGGGCGCTGACTGCTCCAGCTGCCCTTGGGCAGCGCCACCATCAAACCCAACGTGCTCAGACCTTGTTTCCCCCCCCAAACCAGGATTTCCCAAACCTTGGCTGCATTGAGGAGGAGGAGGCCATGAGGACGAGGTCGATGTCCCGGGAGCCGCAGGCAGGTGAGTAGGAAGTCAGTGCCCCTTTCCCCCTGTGTCCTGCTCCATCTCCCAGCCCAGCACGGCCCCGGCTGCAGCACAGCCCTGGGGGGATCTCCTTGCCCTTCCCTCTGGCACGGAGGCAAATCCCATCCTCTCCTTGTCCTTCCTCCCCCAGACAATGAGCTGAGCACGGACAGCAGGGAGGACAAATCCCCGCGGCACAGCCTCGGGCAAGAGGCCGTTTGCAGCGGCTCCAAGGCGCAGGAATGCAACAGGGAGGAAAAGCCCCGCAGATCCCACAGCAGGAGGGGCTGCAAACGCACAGCCAGGGGATCCCAGCAGGAAAGAGCCAGCCCGGGCCGGGGAGGCGGCCGGAGCTCGGAGCTGGGGCTGCGTGAGCAGCTTCACCATGGGGAGAAGCCCCACAAGTGCTCGGAATGTGGGAAGGGCTTCAGGTGGAGATCAGAGATGATGAAACACAGAAGAATCCATACGGGGGAGAAGCCCTACAAGTGCTTGGAATGTGGCAAGGTCTTCAGGTGGGGTTCCAACCTGATCAGACATGGGAGAATCCACACAGGGGAACGGCCCTACGAGTGTCGGGAGTGTGGGAAGAGATTCAGCCGCAGCTCACACCTGACTGAGCACCAGAGGAGCCACACAGGGGAGAGACCCTACGAGTGTGATAAATGCAGAAAGAGGTTTCAAACAAGCGTCCATCTCCACCAGCACTATCGCATTCACACAGGGGAGCGGCCCTTCTGCTGCCCCGACTGTGGGAAGAGCTTCAATCGAAACTCCCACCTCATCATCCACCAACTCATCCACACAAGGGAGAGGCTCTACGAGTGTGATAAATGCAGGAAGAGGTTTGAGAGCAGGTGCATCCTTCTGAAGCACTATCGCACTCACAGGGATGAGAGGCCCTTCTCCTGCCATGACTGTGGGAAGGAATTCAAGACAAACTCCAACCTCGTTGTGCATCGGCGCATCCACACCGGGGAGAGACCCTATGAGTGTCCCAAGTGTGGTAAGAACATCTCCAGGAGATCTACCTTGACCAGACACCAACGGAGTCTCCACTGAGAGAAGCCCCATAAGTGCCCCAAGTGCAGGAAAAGCTTTGTGCTGGCTCCCTGTGGCCTGGAGTTTCTTTGCGTTTCTCTTTGTCCTTCCCAGACACCCAGTACCGGGGTAAAAATGAAGACATTGAACTAAGACATGCCTACAGACACAGGGGGATCTTCCAGAGGATGTGGGGGACCCTGTGTTCCAGGGACTTCAGGTTTCCTTATGGGTTGCTCAGGGCTTTGGGCACCCCAGGCCCAGCAGCTCTGGCTGCACTGGGAGATGCTGACGGAGGTTCTGGGGCAGCTGATCAAGGACCCCCTGCCCTGACACCCTCCCCGTTTCCCCCTGACCCAGCTCCCGCTGTCCCCTGTCCAGGATCCTCCTCTCCCCACTGTCACTGCCCTTGCCCTCAGCTCATTCCTGTCTCACACCACTCCTGCCCCTGTCTCAGTTCAGATCCCATTCCCGGTATCATTCCCTGTCCTGTATTCTCTGCCTGATTACTGGTTTCACATATTCCCAGTCCCATATTCCCTGTCCTGTTCCCCTTCTTGTATTCCTGATCCCAGTCCCATTCTCATATTTCCATTTCTATATTTCCAGTCCCCTTCTAATATTCCCATTCCCAATGTTGTTGCCCTATCCCCATGTCTCTTCCCTGTCCCATATTCTAAATCTCCATCCCATATTTTCTGCCCAATTGCTATTTCCATATTCCCTGTTGTGTTCCCATATTACTATTCCCTGTTCCCGTTTTCATTCGCATTCCAATGTCCCTTTCCCAGTCCCCACTCTCAGTCCCTGTCCCCATTCCTGGTTATTGGAGAGTGAAACAGAGAAGCCTCTCTGACTCCCTCCGAGAGAGAACAGTATGCCAGAATTAAATTAAAAATGTTTTCACAAAATGAAATACAAGAAACCACACAGACATTAAATAGAGGTCTAAGTTTTAGTATAAGGAATTAGAAATATTAAGTAGCATAAATATGAAGTAGAAGTTTAAATCTTAGTCTTTAGCTCGTAGAAATATGTTTTAAATACCATTAGAAGTAAAATGGAATCTCCTAAAAAATAGTGGCTGCATTGAGACATTATAAACTTAGTTCTAGAGAAAATAAAATTACAGTAGGAATATTTTATATATTCTTGACATAGAACAGATTGGCCATATGCACAATTTATATGTAGACTTTAGTATTAGGGAATTCTAATAGGTTTAGGAGAAATTCGTCAGCTTCATGGTTTTGGCTCATTGGGTAATTTGTCAAAAAAAAATCCACGTGTTGGAGCCAGAGCTCTCTCTCACTCCTCTGTCATTGCTCACGCTTCCTCCACCACCATCATCATCACCACTACCAGCATGCAAGAGAAAAAGAAGAGGAAGAGGAAGATGAAGGAGAAAAGAACAGAAGAAGAAAGGCCAGGGAGCATCTGCCTCTGGAGACTCTGCACCAGCCGCAGCTTCCACCTCTTGCAGCAGAGAGCTGCTCCTGCTTCCATCGGGACTTTATGGCAGAGAGATTGAACAGGGACTGGAGAGCCTTGGGCTCTTTGCCTTTGGAGCCTGACGTGCCTTCACAAGAAACAACTTTACAGCAGCCAGCAGCTGCTCTGCTCTGGGAAGATCTACAGCCACAACCAATCCCCACAGCCGGTGCCAGTCCTGATTGTGGACACTGCTGGAGGCCCAGGCACATTTTAGCTAGGCCTTTTTCTCAAGTTCTAAGTATTTTTCTCAGGCCATGAAACTTTCTCAGCCTCTAGCCAGGATTTTTCCCAGACCAGAGACTCCTTTACTTTAAACACAAAAGAAAGAATCATAACAGAGATAAACACCAGCAACGTCCATGAGAAAGTCAGGGAGGAGAGGTGTCTCCTTCTCTGTCCAATGATCTGTTTGTATTTTGTTTTCCATTAACTGCCTTATTTAAGGCAATGGTTTCTTTCAATAAATTGCTCTTTTCTGCACCAGGCAGGTGAGTGTCTTTTGGCTGTTTTTTCATTGCTCCATAACCCTTCCACGGCAATAGAGCCAGACACAGCATCAGCAAATCACCACTGCTGTGTTTTGGCAGGACTTTGGTTCTGCACGTTCAAAGCAACAGCATATTGTAGGCATTTTTGTCACTGAAGCTCAGCACTGACTGAAGTGGCATTTTTAATGCACTCCCTAACTGCAAAACACCTTCAGACACACTTTAATGACAGACAGGCAGCAGTAAAATCTGTGCTTTGCTGCTATGAGACAGGTCAGAAGGGCAGAGCATATCAAATAAAGGGACTGCTGCTTTAGCTGCCAGGCTGTGCAGAACACAGCAGCACTGCAAGTTAATTCACTGCTCTCACATTCCAGTCATTGTACTCTAGTCATTGCACACCAGTGGTCTTTGAAATACTAATTATTTATTAAAACTGATCTTCAGAAGAGCTTCAGCAGCATGTGACTGACCAGACACTGCTGTGAATACCATGAACTGTGTGGACCACTCTGAAAACTTAAGCTTGATGAAAGTAAGATCGGCAACTTCTGTTTCCCAAAAGATCAAAAGGCACTGTAAATGCAGGAAACAAAAGAATTATCTTTG
Source organism: Erithacus rubecula (assembly GCF_903797595.1). Lineage (NCBI taxonomy): Eukaryota > Metazoa > Chordata > Aves > Passeriformes > Muscicapidae > Erithacus > Erithacus rubecula. Next base: position 44,785 of record NW_027635972.1, on the reverse strand, counting down.
AAAAAATGATAATTATCAAATTCAAAAGAATTATCTTTCATCTTTCTGCTGATGGCAGTTTCCCTAAAACTCTCCTTACTGCACTCAGAGGAAGCAACAAGTTTCCCCCTGCCCAGCACCCGGTCTTGTATTTCACACTGCAGTACAAATGCAGGTATCCTAACAGGACTGTGCAGTCCATGTGCAGTTTTTAAGGACATGCCCAAATGGATGATTGGCTGTATTTACACTGACCAGGACACAGCCATGTTCACTAAGTGTGTCTGACCAGGAAGAATTTTCTCTAGCATACATTTAAGAGGTTTTTATTACTTATATCCATTTTGTTCTTAGTGACAACAGAGCAATTGCTTGAATTTAAGTTTCTGTTTTCTTCATCTCATTAATGCATGCAGCAGAAGAACCTGCATCCTTTAATGCAATGGGAAGCTTTTGACAGCCATGACAGAACCTAAAATTGGAGTGTGAGTAAACCAGACTGGATGTCAGTGTGACTCACCTCAGTTTTGGCCATGCTAAATTGTATTAGAATCATATATTCTGACATCTGCACAGTCTAACTAAAGCAGTGCAGAGCCCTTGGTGTTATGGGATTGCTGATGTAAAAGACCTTTGCTTGCACACCACTTTTCACAGCTGACTCACACCTTTCTTTCAACTTCCTATCAATTCCTGCAATCGAATCCTAAGAGCAGATAGAACTCTGTTTCATGCAATTTCTATGTAGGATTCAGTAAATCATTTACAAAGATATAATACCTGCAAAATCCCTACACAGAGCAGTGTAAAAAAATACTTTGGCATTTTCCTGTCTCTGTAAACAAATGTAAATGTCAATACAAATAACTTCAAGCCATTTTTTTTCTTGCTGAGTTTTTAGAACTGAGCCTCTAGCATTTTGACACAGTGTTCTCATTTTGTGCAGTTTCAGAACCTGTGCTTATTTTTAGTCATCAGAGATTGTATTATCCAAAAGAAATAAAATGTCATGAATTGGCAATAAATGAAAAGCAATTCATTTAGCAAAACAGTCCATCAAGCTGCTGCATGTGAGATTCTCTGATTGTAAGAGCCTGAAATGAGGGATGCAGAACTCCAGGCGGGCTCTTTAAAATGCTGCTTATTATATCCAATTGATGCAGTAATTTATTTATCATTTAAAATGCTGTTTATTGTATCCATGTGATGCAGCAATTCACGGGCTACGGGTGACAGGAGTCCAGCCCACAGCCTGACAGCCACATCTGTGGGTTCCTCTGAAAGCTTCCTCTAGTTCAGGTTACAATGCATTAAATAATTTTCATTACAGAGCATCCTAAGACATGACAACCAATCAATGCCTTCACTATCATACCTACTGACATTACAATATTCTTGTTTCTATTTCCCAATCACAAAAGGTTAGTGTGTTTCAGTTTAAGCGAGAAGTTGTTTTTCAGTTTTCTTGCAGTGGAAAATCCTGAGATCTTTTCTCTACTTGCAACATGGTATTTTTGTTTGCCTGTGAAAATTCTTTTCCTTGGTAAAAACATCTTTTGTTTGAGGTTGATTTATCCTTTGCTCAGAGTCATAAAAGCCCCTTCCAACTCACTGCCCTTTGCCTTCTTAGTTACCCAGTAAGACTGGCTCAGCAATTCTTTTCTTCTAAATCAAAACTTGCTCTCATCTCTCTTCCTTCTTCAGATTCTACATTCAAAAATCTTTCTGTTATACACACACAGCTGTGAGACCTTCCTGTCAACTCCTCATTCTTCCTAACACATCGGGCTGTGCCCTATAGGGGATGGGGTCCTGCCCTATAGGGGATGGGGTCCTGCCCTATCGGGCACAACTCCTGCAGGAACAAACTGGACTTCTGGACAGCAGATCAATATGATTTTGCAGAAGCCGATTTATTGTTTATAATTCACCATAATTATTTTGGAAATTTTGGAGGCATTGAAACTGCGTGAGGAAAGAGCTGTGGTACATATCAAGGGACATCAAAAGGGAATGACTCCAGAAATAAGAGGAAATAACTTGGCAGATCAAGAAGCTAAAGATGCATCAGAAAATGGGGTCGAGAAAGTCATGCAAATTTTGATCCCAGAAAGTGAAGAATTAGCAATTCCAAAATTTAGTGAAGCCGAAGAAAAAGAATTCAGTAGGATAGGGGGAAAGTCAGACAAATTTGGGAAATGGAAGCTTCCTGATGGCAGACAATTACTTAATAAGGCACTTACTAGAAAAAATATTAGAGGATATACATCAAAAGACTCATGGGGGTACTCAAGCTCTGTGTGATCACTTCCTGAGGAATTTTGGGTGTATTGGGATTTTTGGATTGGCAAAACAAGTAACTGAAAGATGTATATCTATCAAAAGGTAACTAAAAAGGTAATGAAAAAACTACCCTTGGAGGCAGTGAATTAGCACTTGGATCATTTCAAAGTATTCAAGTAAACTTCACTGAACTTCCCCAAGTACAGAGATGGAAGTTTTTATCAGTAATAACAGATCATCTAACTCATTGGGTGGAAGCTGTTCCCACTGTCAGAGCCACAGCTAATGTGGTCTGTAAAACCCTTTTGGAACAAATTATTCCCAGGTATGGAATGATTAATATAATAGACTCAGACACAGGAACACATTTTGCATCAAAAGTCCTACAGCAGATAATTCAAACTTCGGGAATAAAGTGGGAATCACACACACCATGGCATCCACAAAGTTCGGGCTGGGTAGAAAGGATGAACCAGACTTTAAAAAGAACTCTAACACAATTAATGATTGAAACCCAGATGTCCTGGATGAAATGTTTACCTTTGCTCTAATGAGGATCTGAACACAATCTAGGTCTGACCTAGGAGTGTCACCTTATGAAATGATGTTTGGGTTACTCTTTCTGACCACCCAACATGAAAGTGCCACTTATGAATTAGGGGAAAAGAGTGTTAGAGGATACATCAACACAATTGCAAAAACCCTTGAAAGTTTGCAATTAAAAGGAATAATCCCTCAAACCACACCTCTAGATTTTAAAATCCACAATATCCAGCCAGGGGAATGGGTACTGGTAAAGACATGGGAAGAACAATCTTTACCCCACAATGGGAAGGTCCTTTTCAGGTACTGCTGACAACTGAAGCCGCTGTCCGGACAGGGAACACGGGTGGATCCACGGCAGCAGAATCAAAGGAGCTGTGGAGAAACCTAAAAAATGGAATATAACATCTGAACCTGGTGACACTAAACTGACTCTTCAGAGAGGAACAATTGGTGACAAATTGGGAGGACCCAAATGACAACTTCCATCAATGCCACACGGTATATCCTGTCTGACTCGCTCTAAACATTGAACATACTCACTGGATTAAGTATAAAAGGCCTAAATTATAAAACTGATACTGTATAACATACAATTTGCAATGTCATAATAAGAAGTTCTGCATACCAAATCTTATCCCTATCCTGATAAAATTAAGAACCACTAAAATAGTAATTTTATTTCATGGATGGGAGTTACTAATACCTGTTGACAGGGAAATACCCGAGCTGGGGAAACAGTAAGAATCTGCAGCTAAGGAGTGTCAAAACCAGCAAGTGACAAGGAAATAGAGGGCAAGACCAGACTGGCCTCTGTATCTGCCACTGAGAAGATCATAACACCTGCTGTGGGCTGCAACCCCACAGGCATGGGAGGTGCAGGTATAAGCCACACCAGACCTCTGTTATTCCTTTTTCTGTCACTCATTTTTGCCTTTTCCCCATCGGGAGGTTGGCAGGGCCATGTTACAGATGCTGCTGGAAGCTGCACATGGAGAGACACCGAGGTTCTTTCCTTATTACACACACCCATGTCAACAGCCACTCTTATAACCCATCCAAATTAAGAACTTGTGAACACAATGGGAAAAAATATTGGATTGCAGAAAACCTTGGAATAAGCGATGACAAATTGGAAAATGAATGTCCAAAAGAGAGAAATGGATTTGTTTTACATTTATCATTAACAGTAAGGCTCAAGATTTGGTAAAAGAACAATTAATAAATATAAAAGGAAAAATAGCACCACAGCCTAAAATTGTACCAATTTCACTTCAACATTTATATGCAAAACTTGAAAAGCAACCGGAAGGAGAGACAGATATTTCAAGACTGGGAAAGAACCAATTTGTAGAATTAGGAGAAAGAATAAGTAAAAAGCTTAATGTAACTAACTGCTGGGTCTGTGGGGGGCTCTCATGTCAGAAGAATGGCCATGGAAAGGCAGCAGCTCAGGTCCAATTGAACTCCTTAAGTGGAACCAGACAAATCCCAAGGGCGAAGGCGACCAGAAGGGTGGATTTTAAGTTCAACAGTGATAGGGGAAGAATGTCTCTGCTGCGAAAAAATTTCATCAAGATGTAGGAAATGCTCCTTGTAAGAGATACAAAGTGAGTAATGGAACATTGACGTGGTGGATCCCAGAGAAACCAACCCAGTATTGGACCCAGGGAAAAACAAAAAGGGAAAAGTGTGCATATAATGACAGAATTAGTCTTTTTCAATGTAATGATACAGGCAAAAATCCTTACTATGGAATTGCAGAAATATCCAAATTTTGGGAAAACATAAATCAACAAACAAATAATTATTGGAAAGCACCTGATGGCTAATTTTGGATATGTGGGAAAAGAGCATACCCTGAACTCCCTTCCCAGTGGAAAGGGAGTTGTACTCTGGGAATTATACAGCCAGGATTTCTTCTTTTACCAGGACCAAGGGGAGACCAATTAGGAATATCAGTTTCTGAGGATTTAAAGAGAATCAAAAGGGAATTGATTGGAGGGTTCCAAAAATGGGGAGATGAAGAATGGCCTCCTGAAGGCATAATTGAAACATATGGGCCAGTCACCTGGGCACAAGATGGGAGCTGGGGATACTGAACTCTAATTTACATGTTAAATCACATTATAAGGCTACAGGCAGTGGTAGAGAAAATAACAAACAAAACTGGTCCAGCAATGGAATTAATAGCAAACCAACAAAGTCAAACAAGGGCTGCAGTGTATCACAACAGACTGGCTTTAGATTACTTGTTGGCAGAAGAAGGAGGTGTGTGTGGAAAATTTAATATATCAGATTGTTGTTTGAAGATAGGTGACAATGGGGATGCTGTACTGGATATAGTCAATGATATCAGAAAAATAGCTCATGTACCAGTACAAAAATGGGAATCAATGCTAAACACTAGCTGGTGGGACAATGTATTGGGAATTGAATGGTGGAAGCAGCTGGGCTTCTTCCTTTTATGTGCTACAGCTGGCTTGATCTTTCTTCCTTGTCTGATCCCCTGCTTTATTTGGTTGATCACCAGCCTGGTTCAAGGCAGGCAAGCTGTAACAATGCCTGTGGACCCAGAATTGGCTACACCTGGAATAACACAAAAGATCATGATGCTAAAGGAACAAAAAGGTGTAAAAGACCCCTTGAAGGAAGCAAAAATTATCTATGAGGAAAACAAGAAAAAACTGGAGACTAGAAAAGAAGAAATATTGCTCAAGACAAATGATGTGCAAAAATACAGATGGAGGGTATGTTTATAAATGCATGACATGTTGTTGGCTCTTTGCAAGTATTGGGATAAATGCTATATGTATAATGCTAAAATAGCATTTCTATATGGATATAGTCTTGGTTAATAGTAAAAGTCAGACCAAAGTTTTTTAGAGATGGTATGCTTAAACTACCCGCTTAGTCAAAGATAACAGCCCGTGAACATGTGATGGGGACCCTGCAGCTGACAAGACAATTATCAACACTCACCGGCTGGGACAACCACCCAAATTAAAAGGGAGAAGGAGAAGAATAAAACCACAAGCCAAGAAACACGCATGCTCTAAAAAGGTGGACCCAAGGAGTGGCCATGCTAAACAGTTCCCAGAAACAGCTGACTATGCATGAAGGTCTATGAATATGTAACAAAGGGATGGATTGTAAAACGTATTTAAAGGGGTGTTCCCGAAGCAGCGGTGTGCTCTCGGCAGCATGCCAAGCACCCGCCCGTTTTAATCCTTTGCTGACAATGCAGCGCCTGAGCCGGGCAGCCCAACCCCAGCGCGGGAGGGTCCCACGCATCCCCTGGCCCAGCGCTGGGGCTGTGCCGGCTCAACAGCGGCACCCCCAAAACTCTGCCGGCTCGGAGCCGCCGAGCGGGCGCCCGGCCCTTGGCCCCGAGCACAGAGCTCTGCCCGGGGGCTCCCGGGGAAAGGCGGCGGCGCTCGGCAGCGGCCCCAGCCCGCCCAGCCCGCGGCAATTGCCCCGCACCGGGACAAAATCCTGCCCCAGAGGAGCCGCTCGCAGCGCCCGCCTGCGGCTCCTCCGAGCCCCAAAGATCCCGGCAGCTGCCCGTGCTCACCGCCCGCTGCGGGTGCCGCAACCAGCCACAGGATTCACTGCATGCAATCTCTGCTATCTCTGCCTACATGATGGTGAAGGAATAGCAAAGACTTATAAATGCCTAGCAAGCAGTTCTGAAACAACAGATGAAATAGAGATGTTAGCAGTATTTGACATAGATGCTGAAAATAGTTATGTTAAAGTTTGAGGCCTCTTCCTTTGTTTAGATAAAACCAAATACAATACATGCCAAAGAACCAACAGACATCCTGTCCCAAGCCTGGCAGGAAAGATCTCAAGATAAGGGTAAAGCCACAAAACATGGTAATTTAGTTGTTCCTATAGGTTGCATGCAAATATTAGGAAATTAGTATATTGTATTAGATTGGTTATTGGAATTCAGAATATTCATTATAGAATAATACTTATTGTACTGCAAATGGAAAATCCTTCTACTTCTCCCTGCTCTCTTCTACTTCTTGTCTGCTCCTGCTTCTCCTCTCTTCCCTCCCCACTCCTCCTCTCCACTCTTATTGCCTCTACTCTCTAACTTTTCTCTAAGCTCTCTCTTATACCCACGTCCTATAATAAAATACAACCCTGAAGAACAGCAAATAATAAGCTCCTGAGTCTGTCCCACGGCCGTCCAGAAACCCCCCGGTCCCACAGTTTGGTGCCCAACGTGTTCAGGGCCAGCTACTTCACCCTCTTCGCTGTGGGACGTTTTTCTATGGACGGTAATTAGACCTACTTTTAATTACTTCCTTGATTTTCGTGAGCACGGCTTTCCATTGTTTGACAGTGTTCTGGGCCGGAGCTCATTAAACTCATTCTATCAAGGCAAGCGCCGAGTGAGGGGAGCCGAGCTCTGGCCGGATTTGCCTGATGGCCTCGGGGCTCTGACGCTGCCGCTGGCCGGTGCTGCCTGAGCTCTTCGAGGGCGCTGCCAGGGCGCTCCCCGCAGCTCAGCGGGAGTTTGCCTTGTGCACAGAGCACGGTCCGGCGCTGCTTGGCCCCGCCTGGGCTATCGCTCTAAGTCTGGAGACAGGGAGGTCCCCGAGTGCGCTTGGCAGCTGCACAGCGACACCTGAGGCACAGCTCAGAGGAAGGGACCGGGAGCACAGCACCCCCTGCGCCGCGAGACTGCCTGGCCAGCGTCTCTGAGGAGGGCCGGACACTGGACACTGTATCTGCCATTACCGAGGCTAGTATATTAAACCAA
>NW_027635972.1:0-36703 GCF_903797595.1 Erithacus rubecula | reverse complement strand
GCAGGACTAGCCTGGCTGTGATGCCTTTTGGCCCGTGTGACATTCAGGGAGCATGTCCCAATGGGGACAGCTATAAAAGGGTCCCCCGCAGCCTGGCCCAGCCTGGTCAGCTGGGCCAGGGCCAGGGTTGCAATGTGCAGTACTCAGGGCCTGCATGTCCCCCTGCATCCAGGGCCAGCCCTGGTGCCAGCACCTCGGGCAGGGCAGGGGGCTGCTGCTTGGCCCATTGGACAGGCCCATGCTGCCTGACAGCTGTCTGGAACCATCTGCTTCCTGCCTTAACATGGCCTGTGCCTCTGGGCCTCACTTCAGCCACCACAAGCTGCCTTGGTGGCCCCACTGAAAACCCTTGTCTCTCTCACCTGCAGGACCATGGTGCAACAAATTCTGTCCTTGCCCTGGTCGCACTGCTCCTCTTCCAGTTGCCACAGCCCGTGATGAATGATTGGACGAGGCTCTGCAGCTGAGCACAGAGGAGCTGGACCAGGCTCCCGAGAGCCAAGTGACCCTGGCTGGAGACCCCTTCTTGTGGCTGCCTTGCAGCAGGGGCCATTTTGGGCTGCTGCTGAACTGTTGTTCCTGCCTTTAGGGCTGTGGATGAGGCACAGAAGGGCAGCCATGAGTCAGAGAGCTCTTTGGAGATGCTCTTTGGGCTGGCCGAGGTGAGCCACACATCTCTGTGAGCAGCCAGCACAGAGCTGTGCCGGGGCAGAGGCTCAGGGCTCCTGCCCCTCTTCACTGCATCTCTTAACTCTGCATTAACTGTATCTATCAATGCTTTCCCATGCAGAGGCCTTGCTCTCCTCGAGGATGGAGCCATTTGAAGGAGTATTGTGCAGGAGAGCTGGATTAATTTAACTTCTTTATTAGCTTAGAAATATTTTAAATATTTAAGTTATTTATCTAAAAATCACTTTAATGTATAGTAATACTACTGTAAAATATAATACCAATTATAACACAAATACTAATTTCATTAGAGCAGTTATATGTTCTATTATATATAAATTATGATTCTCAGTAATAATTCCTCTGAATTATAATAATAATCCCCAATATCTTATATTTTTGATCATAACAAAGGAACTTTATGTAATCTTCAGTCATAACCTTCTTATTTATGTCATTTAATAGATATAACATTGCAGTAGAGAAAAGAATTTAAATATAAGAATTATTCTCATTATTACTTGTTACTGAAAATGTTAAAACACATGATTGTTTTTTCAAAAAGACACTGACTGCTCTCCTGTCTTGGGAGAGTGTGTTCACTTTGGAAGCTGTACTCTGTGCAAAGTTCCAATAAAGGCTGGGCTTGAATAAATGCTGTGTCTGTGAGTGTCCAGTGACATCCAAGGCCATCCAGTTCCAGTCCTGTGCCACGGTCTGGGAATCCTATGGCCAGGCCAGGTTGCTCCAAGGCCCAGCCAGCCTGGATTGCAACATTTGCATGGACAGGACAACCAGAGCTTCTCTGATCAACTTGTGCCATGGCCTCCCAGCCCTCAAAGCAAAGACGTCCTTCCCAAAGTCCATCTCAGCCAGCCCTGTGGCACTGGGGAGCCGCTGGCCCTGGCGCTGTCCCTGCAGGCCCTTGCACACAGCCCCTGTGCAGGGCTGTGCTGGGCCCGTGCAGGGGCTGCCAGGCTGCGGGAAGGTGTCCCTGGAGAAGGCTGGCACAGCCCTGGGCCAGCAGTGCCACCGTGAGGGCAGCACGCGGGGCCTGGCACGGCCGTCGGGGCGGAGGCCACAGGGCACAGGGCGCCCGGGCCCTGGCAGCTGGAGCAGGAGCTCTGCAGCGCGGGCGGCACAGAGCCGTGGGCTCCCGCAGCTCTGAGCCCTCACGGCTGAGGCAGCTGCCCAGGCACGGCCGGCTGGGGACACGCGGCCACCCCGGGGCCACCCGCACGGGGACCCTGCTCTGGGGCCAGGCCAGGCCGCAGCAGGGAGCAGCCATGGGGCTGTGCCCGGGGAGGGAACGGCTCTGCCCAGGGACAGGGCTCTGCCAGCAGGGCAGCACGGACAGCAGGGCGCAGGACAGCAGTCACTGCCCGGCTGCCCTGGGACAGTCCTGGCAGACACACGGAACACGGGGCTGGCAGGAGGCATCATCCTCACTGTGCCCACCTGAACACAGGGACATAAGGCACAGTGGGAATGGGGACACAGTAGACACCTCTCCTCTGGGAATATCCCCCCTTTCCCTGGGGCCCTGACAGAACACAGGGGATGGGGCTGTGCAAGGGCAACCCAAGGACTGATGAGGAGGACAATGCCAAGGTTACATCTGCCCACACTCTGCATCCAAACTGCTCCATGGAGGAGAAAACTAGAGGAGTCCTTGCCACAGCGGATTCCTTCTGAAGGAAAATGTTCTGTATTCCTGCACATGGGTGTCCTTTCTGGACTGCTACTCAAGTGCTGCTCCTGCTCTCCAGGCTGTGGAGTATCTACACAACAGAAGCAATGAAGCAAAGAGCAAAGGCCAGGAGAGCTCGAGTTGAGGCCAGGAGAGCTGAAGCAGAGGATATGAGAACTCATGCAGCGACTTGCAGGGGGAAGTAGGAAAGAGAGGCAGAAGGAATTTTGCTAAATAATGACTAACTAGCCAGAGTAAATGGGGTGGTAAAGGCCAGAAATTAGGAAGAAGGCAGCAAACTTCAGGCAAATGATCAAGAAAAAGACCACAAAGAGGAAGAAACCATCTTTCTCGCTCTTTCTATAACATGTGCTCTTCCAGAATCTAGACTGTGAAAATTCTTGTTGAACTCAACCAGCCCTACTGTGGTGAAATGGTTCTGGTTCGAACTTAAGCCAATTTACACCCAGCCCTTCTGCTCCCTGAAGAGCAGAGAAACAATTGGGCAAAGGGAGGTGGAAGTGAGACCATGCTGCCACTCTTCTGAAAACTAGAAGAAGCTCCTTCAGGAACAGTTCCTGAAGTCAGCACACTCTGTTTGTGACAGCGACACCAGCAACAAGCAAGTGTAACCTGAGCAAAGCACTTTATTTCTGTGACACCTGGAGGCGTTATCACTGAGCAATACTTTGATCTACCAGGTGGGAGCAAAATGAAGTGATGCCACTTGTTTTCAGGAGATTTCCTCACTCCAAGCTCTCCTGGCTCACCCCAGCCCACCTGTGACATCCAGCTCTGTCTCAGATTCCCATCCCAGCCAAGCAGCTGTGGAGCTAAAATCTACCTTGAAAAACAACTGAAATAAACTCAAGCTGAAGAAGAAACTTTCTTTTGTGGCAGACAGAGAGGTTTGGCCAGACAGCAGAGCCCTCTTCAGTCCAGTGAGGGGTAGTGAAGAGCTGGTTGAACCAATGTGACCTTGCAAACACTGGCAAGCTCCCAGTTGGGCCAAACTGGAGTTTATCTGGTATAAATTGGGTGCAGCAGGCACCAGGATCTTCCAGACAAATGCACCCAGTCATTGCAGTTTTCACTGTTGGTAGAAGACAAGGATCAATCAAAGCCAGAGAGTGGGAAATGCAGAAATACATCACATATTTACAGATAGAAACCTTTGGAACAAGGATTTTTGCATTGAGAAATTTGGGGTGGAGAGGAAAAAGAGGGAGGAAAGGGAGGAAACTCACACTCTAAAGCTAATAAAAAAAAAAAAAGTGATTTGGCAAAATCATGTGACAAGGTAGTTTCTCTTGCAAACAGGTGCACGCAGTTTTAGAAATATTAAATCTCAAGACGTTTGCATTGCACAATAAATGGCAGCCAGAAAGCATGCTGATGTTTTTTGGCAGTGTTTTGTATGTCATGGTATTTTTTTTTCTTTAAAGCTTCCATCAGCAGGAGGCAAAGCTTTGCCAAGGAAAAGGAATCAAATCTGGATGCAGCAAGTCTCACATTCAGACAGAGGCTCCCTGCCAGATGCTACGGGGCCAAATCGGAAACAACCACACTGAGTTCATTATGAAAACTGCATAATCAAAAGCCTGAAAAAAGGCAAAAAGAAAAAAAAATAATCTGTTTAATACTTAGCTAAATTCTCAACTCTTGAAGTAGATTTGAAGAAAAAATCATCATAATCCCCTCTTCCTTTTGAGGAATTCCTCCCTGTTCATGAGGTGTCCATGAGATGGCAGGAGTGCACTGTCCTCCAGAGGTTGAAGGACTGTCACAATGGTGACATTTCCACACTGAGAATCTCACTCTGGCTGTGGGCACTGCAGACAAAACACTGATTTATCTTTCTGTTTATTGCTCATGGAAAGAGATAAGGAAGTGGCATCAATGGACACATCTTCAGAGAAGAAATTGCCTGGTGCAGTTTCTGGTTGACAGAATCCTGCTCAGTGCAGACCCTGGATCTACAAACTCATCCCAGGCCGTGCACAGGAATTTGTGACCAGGCACTGCAAAACTGAAAGAAAAGGATCCAGACATCTGCCAGAAAGAAATCTGGAAGATGGGATTTAGAAATCACAGCCCTTGTATTTATGGCTGGGGATGACTGTGGAAACAAACCCTCAGGGGTGTCCCAGTTTTCAGCTCTTTTTATCATCCCAAGTTCTCCACACAACTGGGGCACAGCTGTGAGCCTGCCCCTGGTCAGACAGGATCCACAGCAGTCCAAGTTCTGTGAGCTGGGCCAAGGGATGGGCTGGCAAGTTGTGCAAGTGCTTCCCTGAGCCAGGCTGCAGAAGCAACATCCCAGCAAGAGATGGATGCTTGTGTCTGAAGAGATCTCAGCTGCCTCAAGAGAGCAGGTTGAATGATGGAGCTACTCTTTTCATGCTCCTGGTCTTGAGCCAGGATATCTTCCAAGTTTTTGTCCACACTACCTGGACAGGAAAGCAAGAAGAATCAGAATGGTTTGGGTGGGAAGAGATGTTAAAGATCACCAAGTCCCAACCCCACTTCCGTGAAGCACTCCATCAGCCTCACACTGGATCTTCTCTAGCAGAGGGCATAACTGGGATGTTACAGCCCACATCTCTTCCCACTGATCCTCTCACTGCATCCACCCTGGGGGAGCAGAACTGGAGCAGTTTTGCTGTGCTGGGAGCTCCCTGTGCACCTGGGAGCTCTCACCTGCAGGCACTGCTGTGATGGAACAGGTCTGCCTTGTACTGAGCAGGGGAGGGGGGCTTAGGAGCTGCTGAGGGACACCCCAAAGTGTCACTTGATCTGTATATTCTAGTACAACAAAGACCTGTTCCCTTTCCAGTGTCCCATCCCTCAGCAAGCCAGGCATTCCCAGTGACATCACTGGAGCCTGCAAACAGCTCTGCTGGAGGCAGACACTGCCCTCTGCAATGACCAAGAGATGATGTTGGTTAACTTTTCTCAATGCATCCTTTCAGTTTCTTCTAGATGTGGTACTTGGGGACATGGGTTAGTGGTGGCCTTGGCAGTACTGGGGGAACCATGGGACTCGATCTTAGAGGGCTTTTCAAACTTAAATGATTCTATGATTCTTTCCTTTAAAATTTTCAAAGCTTTCCTGGCTTTCAGATTCTGCAGTTCACAATCCCTGATGTGATCTGTGAAATCACTTTCCTATTTTTTAATTCCCTCCTTCTCCTGCATGGGACATCAGGTGGTATTCCAACTCCTAGCTGCAAAACCAGTCTCACATCAAGACACACAGAGCCAATGAATTCTGTTGCAAAGGTGAATCACCTCCAGAAGCTGAAGTTCATCTGCATCCATGGCAGTTGATGGTTATGGACAATGCTCTGAAAGCACTGGGACAGAAACAGTATGGATCTCTCAGTGTGATACCTGATTAGGAAAAAATTCTTCCCTGTGGGGGTGGTTTTTCACCTAGTACAGGGTGCCCAGAGAAGCTGTGGCTGCCCCATCCCTGAAAATGCTCAATGCCAGGCTGGAGCAACCTGGGCTAGTGGGAACTGTCCCTGCCCGTGGCAGAGGGTTGGAATGAGATGGTTTTTAAAGTCCCTTTCAACTCAAACCATCCCATGATTCTATGACCTGGCTCCTGATAGTCCATAAAACCCCAGAGACAACAAGGGGATGTCATTGGGATACAAAAGCTTTGAAGATGAGGGGAGAATTGGGTGGGAATTGTCCCTTCCTCCTGAGGACTGTACCAATCCAAGGTTAGTGCCCCATTCCCAAACTACATGCAAATCCACAGGTCTTGGCACTCTTCTTGAGTGCTGGTCTTGAACCCTCAGCCTGACTTGAATCACTGCTTCTCTCTCCAGTCCACACGGGGGAACGGCCCTACGAGTGTGGGGAGTGTGGGAAGAGATTCAGGCAGAGCTCAAACCTGATGGAGCACCAGAGAATCCACACTGGGGAGAGACCCTACGAGTGTGATAAATGCAGGAAGAGGTTTCAGACCAGCTCTCATCTCCTTGAGCACTATTGCACTCACTGGGATGAGAGACCCTTCTGCTGCTCCGACTGCGGGAAGGGATTCAAGCACAGCTCTGCCCTCGTCACCCACCGGCTCATCCACACTGGGGAGAGACCCTACGAGTGTCCTGTGTGTGGGAAGAGCTTCAGGCACAGCTCTCACTTGACCAGACACCAATGGAGTCTCCACTGAGGGAAGCCCTGCGAGTGCCCTGAGTGCAGGAAGAGCTTCGTGCCCTGCTGCAGCTCCATCCCCATGGCAGGATCCGCGCTGGATGATCCCCAGGGACCCCTGGTGGGCAGAGCCCCCCTGAGCCCTGGTGCTGCTGATCCGTGTTGGGAAGACACCTGGCTGGGGGCTCCACATCCTCTTGGCTCCCTTTGGCCTGGATTTTTTTTGCATTTCTCTTTGTCCTTCCCAAATACTGACATCCAGGTAAAAATGAAGATGTTGAATAACGACATGGTTGGGCACATGGGAGCATATTCCAGGGGATGTGGGGGATGCTGGGTTCCAGAGACTTGAGGGTTCAGGGAGGGACTTGGGGGTTGCTCAGGGCTTTAGGAACCCCAGCCCCAGCAGCTGTGGCTGTGCTGGGAGACCCTGGCGGAGGTTCTGGGGCAGCTGATGAACAACCCCCTGCCCTGACACTGTCCCCATGTCCCCCTCTCCCAGCTCCTGCTGTCCCCTGTCCAGGATCCCCCTCTCCTCGCTTTCAGTCCCCTTGCCCCTGGCCCGTTCCCATCTCACCCCACTGTCACTCCTGTCCTGCTCCCATCCCAGTGCAAATCCCATTCCTGGTTTCATTCCCTGTCCATGTCTCGTATTCTTTGCCCGGTTTCCATTCACATATTCCCAGTCCCATATTCTGTGTTCTGTTTCCCTTTTTGTATTCCCAGTGCTACTCCCATTCCCATAATTCAATTTCTGTATTTCCAGTCCCCTTCCCATATCCCCATTGCGAATCCTGTTACCATATTCCCATTTCCATTCCCTGTCCCATGTTTTTAATCCCCATCCCATACCATCTCCCCAGTTATTATTTCCATATTCCTGGTTCCTCTTTTCGCTCCTGTTCCCATGTCCCTGTCCCCATTCCCAGTTCCATTCCGTGTCTGTCCTCATTTCCAGTTGTTGGAATGTGTAACACAGAAGCCTCTTTGAGTCCCTCCGAGAGAGAACAGAATGCAAGAATAAAATTAAAAACATTTTCAAAAATAAAGTATACTAAGCCACACCAACATGAAATAGATCTCTAAGGTTTAGTTTAAGAAATAGAAATATTAAGTTGCATAAATAGGAAGTAGAAGTATAAATCATAGTGTGAAATACATAGAAATATGTTTTAAATGCCCTAAGAAGTAAAAGCCATAGAATCTTATGTAAAAAACAAGCTGCAGTGGGAGCTTAAAAAGAGTTCTAGACAGAATAAAAATAGATTAAAAATATATTTTATATTCTTCAGATAGAATAGATAGGCAATATGCACAAGTTAGACGTAAGCTTTTGTATTAGAAAACCAGAATTCTAATAGGTTTAGGAGAAATGCTTCAGGTTCCTGTTTTTGATCATTGGGAAATTTGTCAATAAAAATCCGTGTATTGGATCCAGAGCTCTCTCTCATCCTCTCTCGTCGCTCTCTCTTCTTCCTCCACCATCATCATCACCACTACCAGCACTGTGAGAGAAGAAGAAGAGGAAGATGAAGAAGAAAAGAACAGAAGAAGAAAGGCCAGGGAGCATCTGCCTCTGGAGACTCTGCACCAGCCGCAGCTTCGACCTCTTGCAGCAGAGAGCTGCTCCTGCTTCCATCGGGACTTTATGGCAGAGAGATTGAACAGGGACTGGAGAGCCTTGGGCTCTTTGCCTTTGGAGCCTGACGTGCCTTCACAAGAAACAACTTTACAGCAGCCAGCAGCTGCTCTGCTCTGGGAAGATCTAAAGCCACTAAACAATCCCTACACCCAGTCCCTGTCTCTGTCCCCATTCCCAGTCCCTGCCTCTATTCCCTGTTCTATTCTCAGTCATGGTCTCGATCCTGTAGTTCCAGACCCTGTCCCTTATTCCTTGTTCCCTTCACGCTCTCAGTCTTGTATTCCAGCTCCCTGTCCCCATTCTATCAGCCAAATTCCTGGTCCCTGTCCTCCTTCCAGTCCCCTCCACACCTGGTCCCATTCTCAGTTCCACTGCATTATTCCCATTAGGCATTCCTGGTCCCTGAACACATTCCCTGTCCCTGTTCCCTTTCTAGTCCCATTCCAAGTTCTGTTCCCTATCCCTGTCTCATATTCCAGGTCTTGGTCCTTGTCGAGGTCCCTGTCCCCATGACAAGTGCAGAATTCCCAGTCCCTGACCGCATTCCCATTCCCTGTCCCCATTCCCGGTCCCTGCCCCATTCTAGGTCTGCATTGTTATAAATTTATCTGTAATAAATTGATCAACTCCAATAAATGGAATCAATAAAGAATTTATTGAGCAAGCAGCAATAAGCAAATCAGCGCTGGGGTCCGGGGAGTCTCCGCTCCACCAGCGGCGCGCACCCCACTCCGTGTCAGTCCCTCTGTTATTTTCATCTTCTCCCGTGTCCGTGCCTTTCAGCATCTTCTCACGTTCTTTCTGTGTCTGCACAGCCAGTTGCTGGGGGCTCCTCCTGGCTCCTGGTGGTCATGGGGAGGAAGGCTGTGGTCTTCTTCTCTTAGCCATTGGTTGACTTTTTCCTATCTTTTTTTTCAATCATCCACAAACTGGACACAGACACATACAGATGTTTATGGCTATTTGAGATATAATCTTTCAGCTAGCTTAAGCAAGTCTCAGTGGTCTTTTGGCCGTGTTCCCTAATTTAGCAATGTTTGATTAGCAAAGTCTTACACGTACTCTGTTACAATTCCCCCTTTTTATCATTTTTGCTGATCAAATCTTTGCAATTCTGCGTGGCTCAGTTCTAACCCTTCGTCCTGTATAGGCTCATACTGTGCTCTTACCAACATTAAGTGCAGGGCTTCCAGCTTTCTTTTGACTATTGAATGATTTTGTTAAAAATACATGGTCCAAAGGTCAACACTAAAATCACCAATATTAGGGGTCCTGCAATAGTGGACAGTAGGGTAGTTAGCCATGGAGAATGGTTAAACCAGGACTCATACCAGCTCTGCTGCAGTTCTCGATTTTGTTTCTCTAGGCCCTCCCAGAGTTCAGTCATGGTATCCCTAACAACTCCAGTATGGTCTGCTTAAACACAACACTGTTCCCCTAGTGCAGCACATAATCCTCCTTGTTGTAAAAACATAAGGTCAAGTCCCCTATGGTTTTGCAATACTATTTCTGACAGTGATCTTAACCATTTTTCTAATGCACTGATTGATTTTTCAATTGGAATTACGTCCTTATCTACAGCTATTCCGAGTGATTGAAACTTTTGGTTCTGCTGCACAAGTGAGGTTATCCCTGTCCCTGCACCTGCAATTCCTACAGCCATCAGGGTGGCTATAGTCAAAGTGATAAATGGTTCTCGTTTTTGTAATTGATGGTTTGGAGAGTTCTGATTATCATACACAAATTCTTCAGGGTGGTATGTGATTCTGGGAATAATCATCACTTGTCCTGTTTGGATTATTCCCCCGCTGCATTCTCTCTTGGGAGGTATACATTTTTTTGGTTTCCATTCTACACTAAGAGCTTTATTTCTTCCTGCTCCTGGATTCCAGTGTGATGCAATTGTTTCACATCCCCAGTGTGCACAATAATACTGTCCAGGGCTATTACAATACCCTGGTCCGGGGTTGGAGCTAGGACAGAAATAGAATCCTTTCAGATTTGAGCAAGGGCCTATGGGCACTATTTGGCACAGAGTGATCGTGAAACTAGGTGCGCCACATGTTGATTTTCCTATCTAATTAAGCACCACTTAAATGGTTGATGGAGGTTACCTTCTGCCCGCGCTCCTTTTTCCCATATGCAGCCTAAAATGATTATCAAATACATAAAGTAAAAGAAAAGTGGTGGATTCCTTTCCTTAATTAAAATTCCCCTTGCTGGTTCCCGTAATGCTGTAATTTTGACCTCGGTTTCTGTGCCTCCCTTAGGTGAAAGGCTGGGGGATTTTGTGGTCGGGGTCCATAGGATGTGTTTGTGCTGACCCCTGGGGCTTTCCAGCATTCTCCCCTTCCTTACGTCTCTGCCTCCTTCGCCTACACATTTTCCTTACAAATTTTACACCTTATGCATGCAAAAGTATAACATATACAATCTTTTTCAAGACATAATATGGTATCAACTTAATTCATTAGTTCTTTTATGCAGTTTAAGATCAGTGTCTCTGGGTTTCCCTGGCATTCCCACTGCTCCTCAGGGAGGGCTCCTTTCACTCGACTGGCATCCAGCCCCGCTCAGCAGTTCCAGTGGCAGTTTCTGTGGTGAGCAAGACAAGATAAGGTCCCTCCCAACGAGGGGTCAGTGAGGTCCCTTTCTGTGTTCCAATTAGAACTCTATGCCCTGGTTTTATGTTGTGGATTGCAATCTCAAGTGGAGATCTTTGCACCACGAGGCTCTTGTTTAACAACTGACCTCGTCAAACCATGAGTTGTGTAACGAACTGTTGGAGCTGGTGATTGTCAAGCATGGGATGGTCTCTGGGAATGTCTAGATCTTATGGCATTCCATACAGCATTTCAAAAGGGGAAATTCCTACATCAGTATGAGGTTGAGTCCTGATATTATTAAGGCTAATGGGAAACACTTTACCCAAGACATCTTAGTTTTCATGGTTAATTTGGTTAGCTGTTTCTTTATTTCCCCATTAATCCTTTCCACTTTTCCCGAGCCAAGGGGTATAATATTCCCATTTAGTTCCCAGGGCAGCAAAGACTTTCTTTATTATCTTAATGCCTATAGCAGTTCCTTAGGGACTGCTTCTCAGCCGTCGGGAAGCTCCCATTTTCCTGCTTCATCCTCTTTTGCTCCTATTTGTGCTAATGTGTTTTTTTGGGGGTTTGGTCTTTTTTTGGGGGGGTGGGGGGGTGTTGTTGTTTTTGGGGTTGTTTTGTTTTGTTTTGGTTTTGGTTTTGTTTTACTGTAAAGGTGAACAAATAATGCTTTTTCCCATGTAAGCAACAAAATTATGTGTAATATCATAACAACTACAGTGTAAAGCTTTACTTTTAAAATCATCCCAACATTCATGACAGGGAGGTTCAAATAAATCTAGCCCACAAGTCAGACATTTTTCTCATGTCCATTCTTCTTCACTTTCTTTTTCTCTTATTACCAGCAAGGCCACCTTTTTAGCTTCCTGATCTGCTAGGTTATTTCCCCTAACTAGTGGAGTTAGTCCCTTTTGATGCCCTCTTAAATGAATTACTGCTATTCCTTCAGGCCCTCACAAGGCATGTAAAATCTGAATTATTAATTCCTGGTGTATCAATCCTTTTCCCTGTGAGTTTATTAATCCCCTTTCTCCCCAGATTTTCCTAGAGGTATGTACTATGCCAAAAGCATACTTAGAATCTGTATAGATGGTTCCCACTTTTAACAACTTGAGTGCTCTTAAAACTGCACACAGTTCTCAAGCCTGTGCTGACCAGCTAGGACTTAGCAGGCCTGACTCAATTACCTCAAAAGTTTTACCATTAATTATGGCATGTCCTGATTTCCTCTTACCCTTAATTCCCCGGGGTGATCTGTCCACAAAAAGTTTTTCTCCAGTTTCTAATTCCTCTTCCTCAAGATCTGGCCTAATTTTGGTTTGCTCTTCAATATTCCGTAAACAATTGTGTAATAGATTCGGTTGCTTCCCCGTACAAAAATTGGGCCAGATTTTGTAAACTGGTGTCCTGGGTTGATGTTACAATGCTTTGTATCCCCAAATCGTGTGCTGTTCATGCTTGGGAGGTTTGTTTTGCCCAGTGCCGCCGCCGCTGGCTGGGGCTGCCGCGCTCCTCCCCGCTCGCCCTCCCCCTGCCCCGCTTGCTGCTCCTCTTGCTGCTCGGCAGCTGCTGCTGCTTGGCTGCCCCCACCTCCTTTCCCCCCTCTTTGCTTGGCTTAGCTACTTTTTGCTGCTTTTTTGCCTCTTTTTCCCTTATTACCTAGGAATACCACCCAAACCTGATTTGGACTCCACCTGATCCGAAATATCAAGAAGATCCTGGACCCTGTTCGTGACAAGACATACACTCCTGGGGGGCTCCTTTGGGAGATTTTCCCCCTAACTTTGTCCCAATCCAGGACAAATATTTTGGCATCCAACGTGCAACAGGAGGAAGTGGAAAAAACTTTATTACTTTGTAACTGTGTATTGGTATAGATTTATAATGTCTTTTGGGATGGAGGCTGGGATATGGGTTTGGTTAGTAGGGTTTTTTGAGGTCTTAATACCTCTCTGGTCTCTAGGGCTATTTTCCTATCCGGAAATAGCTCCAGTCCTGTCCCTTATCTGTAGCTTTTGTACTAGAGGGATACTGACCAAAATATTTATCGGGCTGGGCTTGGTTGTGATGGCTTGTAAGAGGTTTATGAAGATGCTGAAATTGTTTCCAGGGATATCTTCTGGATCCTGGTTCTGGTTATGCATTCAGTTTATTAGAGGAGAAGCAGGGGAGGAGACTTTTCAGCCTTTCTTTTCCTTTCTCTCCTCTGAATTTTTTACATCTGTGAGACGTGTGCTGCCATCAAGCAGGTCAAGGAGGTGAAGCCCCTCTGGTATGGGGGGCAATGGTCCAAGTATAAGTACGGAGAGGCCTGGCAGATTGATTACTTCACACTGCCTCAGACCCACCAAGGCAAGCGCTACGTGTGACCATGGTGGATAATGCAGAGAGATGGAACAACACGATGTGTCCCTCAGGGAGATTTGATTGTGGGGTGAGACAGAAGGAAATGTGCAAGTATTGAAGGTCTGAGCAAGTGAGATGGAAAGAAATGTGTAAGTGTTGAAGGTCTGAGCAAGTGAACTGAAAGTTTTTACTGAATGAAGTTTTTAGTATGTTGACAATATGGAGATAAGGGGTGGAATGTCCTGGGGTGACGTTGCGATGCTTTGTATCCCCAGCCGTGTGTGCTGTTCATGCCTGGAATTATGTTGGGTGCTCTCAGAGTTGCTCTGACAGTGCAGGTTTGTTTTGTCTCGTTAGCCGGCGCCCCTGCCCCATCGTCTGGGCTGGGGTTGGGCTGGCGGGCGGGGCTGCCGCTCTGCCGGCTCGGCGGCTGCGCTGGGGGCTTGGCTTCGCTCCGCCTCGCTTTGCTTCGCTTCTGTTTTTTATTATTAGCCTGGAATACCACCCGAACCTGTGCTGGACCGGGACCTGGGAACATTGAGAAGCACCTGGAATCTGCATTTTCATAACAAGCATTAAGCCTTCTGCCCTCCCCGGTGCCCAAAATGTTCTAACTCTGTGCATCCTCTGAGACTACTGAAAGAGTTTATTTTGTCATCTGTGGCTGTTTTTTTCTTGTGTCCGGGAGTGGGGTTTTTTTGTGTTTGCTATATAAAGAGATTTTTCCACTTTTCCTCTAAGGAACTTCTTCCCGAACGCGTTGGTGGGGGGAGGAGTCGTGGGGGTTTGTTTTTGGGGCCCTCCTTCTGAAGGTGTTTACCCTAATTTGTCCTAAACCAGGACAGCAAAGTAATTAACTGAAAGATGTATAATCTATCAAAAGTAAATAAAAAGGTAATGAGAAAGCAAGCCTTGGAGGCTGTGAATTAGCACTCTGACCATTTCAAAGTATTCAAGTAGTCTTCACTGAACTTCCCGAAGTACAGAGATGGATGGAAGTTTTTATCAGTAATAACAGATCATCTAACTCATCGGGTGGAAGCTGTTCCCACTGTCAGAGCCACAGCTAATGTGGTCTGTAAAACCCCTTTGGAACAAATTGTTCCCAGGTATGGAATGGTTAATAGAATAGACTCAGACACAGGAACACATTTTACATCAAAAGTCCTACAGCAGATAATTCAAACTTTGGGAATAAAGTGGGAATTACACACACCATGGCATCCACAAAGTTTGGGCCGGGTAGAAAGGATGAACCAGACTTTAAAAAGAACTCTAACACAATTAATGATTGAAACCCAAATGTCCTGGGTGAAATGTTTACCTTTGGCTCTATTGAGGATCCAAATACAACCTAAGTCTGACCTAGGAGTGTCACCTTAGGAAATGAGGTTTGGGTTACCCTTTTCTGACCACCCAACATGAAACTTCCACTTATGAATTAGGGAAAATGAGTGTTAGAGGATATATCAACACAATTGCAACAACCCTTGAAAGTTTGCAATTAAAAGGAATAATCCCTCAAACCACATCTCTAGATTTAAAATCCACAATATCCAGCCAAGGGAATGGGTACTGGTAAAGACATGGAAAGAACAATGTTTAACCCCAAATGGGAAGGTCCTTTCAGGTACTGCTGACAACTGAAGCCGCTGTCCGGACAGGGAACACGGGTGGATCCACAGCAGCAGAATCAAAGGAGCTGTGGAGAAACCTAAAGAGTGGAATATAACATCTGAACCTGGTGACACTAAACTGACTCTTCAGAGAGGAACAGTTGGTGACAAACTGGGAGGACCCAAATGACAACTTCCATCAATGCCACACGGTATATCCTGTCTGACTCGTTCTAAACACTGAACATACTCACTGGATTAAGTATAAAAGGTCTAAATTATAAAACTGATATTGTAAGACATACAATTAGCAGTCTCATTATAAGAAGTTCTGAATACCAAATCTTGTCCCTATCCAGATAAAATTAAGAACCAGTAAAATAGCAACTTTATTTCGTGGATGAGAGTTACTAAATACCTGTTGACTGGGAAATACCTGAGCTGGGGAAACAGGAAGAATCTACAGCTAAGGAGTGTCAAAACCAGCAAGTGACAAGGAAATAGAGGGCAAGACCAGACTGGCCTCTGTATCTGCCACTGAGAAGATCATAACACCTGTTGTGGGCTGCAACCCCACAGGCATGGGAGGTGCAGGTATAAGCCATACCAGACCTCTGTTATTCCTTTTTCTGTCACTCATTTTTGCCTTTTTCTCATCGGGAGGTTGGCAGGGCCATGTTACAGATGCTGCTGGAAGCTGCACATGGAGAGACACTGAGGTTCTTTCCTTATTACACACACCCATGTCAACAGCCACTCTTATAACCCATCCAAATTAAGTACTTGTGAACACAATGGGAAAAAATATTGGATTGCAGAAAACCTTGGAATAAGCGATGACAAATTGGAAAACGAATGTCCAAAAGGAGAGAAATGGATTTGTTTTACATATATCATTAACAGTAAGGCTCAAGATTTGGTAAAAGAATAACTAATAAATATAAAGGAAAAATAGCACCACTGCCTAAAGTTGTACCAATTTCACTTCAAAATTTGTATGCAAAACTTGAAAAGCAACTGGAAGGAGAGATAAATATCTCAAGACTGGGAAAGAACCAATTTGTAGAACTAGGAGAAGGAATAAGTAAAGAGCTTAACATAACTAACTGCTGGGTCGGGGGGGGCTCTCATGTCAGAAGAATGGCCATGGAAAGGCAGCAGCTCAGGTCCAATTGAACTCCTAAAGTGGAATCAGACAAATCCCAAGGGGGGAAGGCGACCAGAAGGGTGGATTTTAAGTTCAACAGTGATAGGGAAATAATGTCTCTGGTGCACTGGGAAAAATTTTCTTAAAGAAGTAGGAAATACTCCTTGTAAGAGATACAAAGTGAGTAATGGAACATTGACGTGGTGGATCCCAGAGGAACCAACCCAGTATTGGACCCAGGGAAAAACAAAAAGGGAAAAGTGTGCATATAATGACAGAATTAGACATTTTCAGTGTAATGATACAGGCAAAAATCCTTACTATGGAATCCCAGAAACATCCAAATTTTGGAAAAACATAAATCAGCAAACAAATAATTATTGGAAAGCACCTGATGGCTTATTTTGGATATATGGGAAAAGAGCATACCCTGAACTCCCTTCCCAGTGGAAAGGGAATTGTACTCTGGGAATTATACAGCCAGCATTTTTTCTTTCAGCAGGACCAAGGGGAGACCAATTAGGAATATCGGTTTATGAGGATTTAAAGAGAATCAAAAGGGAATTGATTGGAGGGTTCCAAAAATGGAGACATGAAGAATGGTCCCCTGAACACATAATTGAAACATATGGGCCAGTCACCTGGGTACAAGATGGGAGCTGCGGATACCAAACTCCAATTTACATGTTAAATCACATTATAAGGCTCCAGGCAGTGGTAGAGATAATAACAAACAAAACTGGTCCAGCAATGGAATTAATAGCAAACCAACAAAGTCAAACAAGGGCTGCAGTGTATCACAACAGACTGGCTTTAGATTACTTGTTGGCAGAAGAAGGAGGTGTGTGTGGAAAATTTAATATATCAGATTGTTGTTTGAAGATAGGTGACAATGGGGATGCTGTACTGGATATAGTCAATGATATCAGAAAAATAGCTCATGTACCAGTACAAAAATGGGAATCAATGCTAAACACTAACCGGTGGGACACTGTATTGGGAATTGAATGGTGGAAGCAGCTGGGCTTCTTCCTTTTATGTGCTACAGCTGGCTTGATCTTTCTTCCTTGTCTGATCCCCTCTTTTATTTGGCTGATCACCAGCCTGGTTCAAGGCATGCAAGTTGCAACAATGCCTGTGAACCCAGAATTGGCTACATCTGGAACAACAAAAAAGATCATGATGTTAAAGAAACAAAAAGGTATAAAAGGCCCCTTGAAGGAAGCAAAAAGAATCTATGAGGAAAACAAGAAAAAATGGAGACTGGAAAACAAGGAATATTACTCAAGCCAAATGACATGTAAAAATACAGACGGGGTATTGTTATAAATGCATGACATCTTGTTTGCTCTTTGCAAGTATTGGGATAAATGCAATATGTATAATGCTAAAATAGCATTTCTTTTTGGATATAGTCTTGGTTAATAGTAAAAGTTAGACATAAGTTTTTTAAAGATAGTATGCTTAAACTACCCGCTTAGTCAAAGATAACAGCCCGTGAACATGTGATGGGGACCCTGCAGCTGACAGGACAATTATCAACACTCACCGGCTGGGACCACCACCCAAATTAAAAGGGAGAAGGAGAAGAACAAAACCACAAGCCAAGCAACACGCATGCTCTAAAAAGGCGGACCCAAGGAGTGGCCATGCTAAACAGTTCCCAGAAGCAGCTGACTATGCATGAGGGTCTATGGATATGTAACAAAGGGATGGATTGTAAAATGTATTTAAAGGTGTGTTCCCGAAGCAGCGGTGTGCTCTGGGCAGCATGCCAAGCACCCGGCCGTTTGAACCCTTTGCTGTATGTATGTCTCTTATTTTCTTCTTATTAAACCTTTTAATTCTCCCCAAAAAGTGAACCGTGTTTTCCACACCCTGGGTCTCCCTTGTCCATGGTCCCAACATCTCCAGGCTGCCAGGGTTCCCCAGTCTGGGCTCCCCGTTCCAGGGTGCCGGGGGTCCCCCTTATGGGGCCGTTGTCCCCCGCAGGCCGCAGAGGGTCCCCCGGCTCCGGTGCCGCCCTTCTCCGCTGTGCCGAGCCCCAGCCCCGCCGGTGCCGGGCGATCGCCAGGCGGCTCCGGGCTGACAATGCAGCGCCTGAGCCGGGCAGCCCAACCCCAGCGCGGGAGGGTCCCACGCATCCCCCGGCCCAGCGCCGGGGCTGTGCCGGCCCAACAGCGGCACCCCCAAAACTCTGCCGGCTCGGAGCCGCCGAGCGGGCGCCCGGCCCTTGGCCCCGAGCACAGAGCTCTGCCCGGGGGCTCCCGGGGAAAGGCGGCGGCGCTCGGCAGCGGCCCCAGCCCGCCCAGCCCGCGGCAATTGCCCCGCACCGGGACAAAATCCTGCCCCAGAGGAGCCGCTCGCAGCGCCCGCCTGCGGCTCCTCCGAGCCCCAAAGATCCCGGCAGCTGCCCGTGCTCACCGCCCGCTGCGGGTGCCGCAACCAGCCACAGGATTCACTGCATGCAATCTCTGCTATCTCTGCCTGCATGGGCAAAACCAGCTGCTGCTGACAATCGCAGAGAATCCGAGCTCAGACTGAACGGCTCCCACCCGAAATGCTGCATTCAGTTCTGACACACCATTAAGAAATCCAAGAGCAAAACAGACAGCTGACTACAGAATCCTGCAAAATCACATCTGAGAACATTTAGTATAAAATCACAAATATGAACAGAAGCTGAGCAACTCAACAATATTAGAAAACAAGCTTTGAGCACTGGGATTAGAAGAGCTCAGGCAATGCATTGGATTGGAATGAGCCCTCTCTTTCTGACATGTGAGCAATGCCATTGAATTTCCCAAACCAAGGAAATGGGGAACTCTGGCAACAGTGACTTCAGACACAGCAGTGACACTCAACAGGGCAGGGCAAGCAACTGCCAAAATCCTAATTTCTACATGCAGTTAAGAACTTTTGAGTTCTGCGATAGCCACAATTATTAAAAAGTCCAAAAGACTAAAAATACCTGCAATAATTATAATAATAACAACACAAATAACTGTAATATTATTAGTCATAATAGATATAATAGAAATAATAAGAATTAATAATGTTAATAAAAATCCTTCAACAGGTATACTAGGTTTGCATGGCCAGGCTTTGGTACAGGGAGGGCTCCAGGAGCCCCTTCTGTGAGAGGCTGCTGGAAGCAGCTGCTCCTCCATGTCCTGCAGAGTCAGCACCAGCCAGCTCCAGGAGGGACCAGAGCTGGCCAAGGCTGGGCCAGTCAGAAATGGTGGAAACACCTTTGGGATAGCAGATTGAAGAAAAAGAAAAACAATTATTGTCTCGTTCTAACTGTGGCCAGGGAAGGGCAGGGTGAGAACATGAGAGAGGAACAAGTGTGCACACAGGCAGGGCAGGGCAGGAGGAGGGGCAGGAGCTGCTCCAGGGGCTGGAGCTGATTGCCCTGACATTCCATGGTGCAGTCTGTGCTGAGGCAGCCGGGCCCCTGCAGCCCATGGAGGGCACGGAGTGCAGAGATGCACCTGCAGCGCCTGGAGGAGCCCGTGCCGGAGCAGGGGGATGCCTGAGAGGAGACTGGGACCCCATGAGAAACCTGTGCTGGAGCAGGGACCTGGCAGGGACCTGCAAACCCGTGCAGAGAGGAGCCCACGCTGGAGCAGGGTCCTGGCAGGACTTGTGAGCCCATGCAAGTGTGACCCCCACAGGCAGCAGTTTGTGAAGAACTGCTGCCTGTGAGATGAACTCACCTTGGACAAGTTCATGGAGAAGCGTCTCTGGGAGGGACCCCTTGGTGCAGCAGGGGAACGACTCCTCTCCCCGAGCAGCAGGAGAAACAACACATGAACTGAGCAGAACCCCCATTCCCTGTATCCCTGCACCCACTGGGGCAGGAGGTAGAGCTGAGAAGGAAGGAGGGATGGGCAGAAGGTGTTTTTAAATCTATCTTTTACATCTCATTGTCCTGCTCAGATTTGGAGAGGAAGAAATGAAATTAATATTTCTAATTATGAACCTGTTTTTCCCATGATGGCATTTTCTGAGTAATCAGACCCAGCCCTTATTTCAACCCATGAAACCTTCATTTTGTTTTCCATCTCTGATTCATCTCTGGAGGGGAGTGAGAGAGCAGCTCTGGTGGGTGCCTGGAATCCAGCCAGGGTCAACTGACAACACTTCCTTTCTCTCATCCTTTCTTTCTTTCCAGAGGTCACAGTGCAGAGGTTGAGTGGGGCTTTGATGGGGGCAGTGAAGGTGTTGGGGAGCAGCAGGGACAGGAGCCCCAGGGATGTGGGACAGGCATGAGAGGGGCCCAGGCAGCTGGCAGGGGGCAAGGCCTGTCCCCCTGGGCCAGCAGCAGCCCCGTGCCCTGCCCAAGGCGCTGCCACCAGGGGCTGGGCCCAGAGGCAGGGGGAGACCCCAGTCCCGGGGGCGGCGTTTCTGCCCCGAGCCCCGTCCAGCCCAGCCTGCCCCGAGTGCGCAGTGACCGCTGGCACGGCTGCACTGGACAGCGTGACCTGCTGGGGACACTGAGAGCTGCCCTGGGACACTGCCCTGGGGATGGCACAGGCACCAAACACTGCACTGTGGGAGCTAAGAGAGAGTGCTGTGGATTTAATTAGCATAAGCAGCTTGATAACCAAGATGCCTTGGCAAGAGCAAACAGAGCTTTGAAGGCTCCATGAAGATTGGATCAAGACTGGTGACAGGAAGGAAGAATGAATCAAATAGTTATGTTGGAAAATGAGTAATCTTGTCTCTGTGATGTTCAATTCAATCAATGTAGAAAAAATTACCAGCTTTCCTAAAAATGGTATATAAGCACATGTAACTGAGAGTAAACTTGGATTCTGATCAGCAGTCAGTAGACCCCCTCTCTCTCCCAGTCGTTGATTCTCCAGTGCTGAGCGCTGCCGTGCCGGACACGCTGGATCTCCAGGAGGAGCTGGAGCCCAAGGCAGCAAAGTGGCACCATTGACATTGCCAATGCATTTTTCTCCATTCCTTTGGCAGCAGAGTGCAGGCCTCAGTTTGCTTTCACCTGGAGGGACGTGCAGCACACCTGGAACCGACTGCCCCAGGGGTGGAAACACAGCCCCACCATCTGCCACGGGCTGATCCAGGCTGCACTGGAAAAGGGTAAAGCTCCAAAACATCTGCAATACATCAATAACATCATTGTGTGGAGGAACAGGGCAATAAAAGTATTTGAGAAAGGAGAGAGGATCATCCAGATTCTGCTGGTAGGAGGTTTCGCCATTGAGAAGAGCCAAGTCAAGGGACCTGCCTGAGAGATCCAGTTCCTGGGAGTAGAGTGGCAAGATGGACAGAGCCAGATCCCCACTGAAATGATCAATGAGATCATCACAGTGTCTCCACCAAGCAGCAAGAAGGAAACACAAGCTTTCCTATGGGCCACAGGTTTTTAGAGAATGCATTCCTGAGTGCAGCCACATTGTGAGCCCTCTCTGCCTGCTCACCCTAAGTAGAACAATTCCAGCTGTGGCCCTGAACAGCAACAAACCTTAACCCAGACCAAGCCGAAAATCACTCATGCAGTGCCCTTGGCCCAGCCAGGATGGGACCAGAGGTGAGGAATGTGCTTTGCTCTGCAGCCAAGAACAATGGCTTGTCCCGGAGCCTTTAGCAGAAGGTGCCAGCAAGACTCGAGGCCAAGCACTAGAATTCTAGAGTCAAAGTTACAGAAAGTCTGAGGCAAACTACATTCACAAAAAAAAAAAAAACAACTAAGAACCCATCAATATCTTATCCACCTACGGGAAAGTTCAAGCCACCTCAAAAGAAATTATCACAAAAGCACAACTCTTCCTGGCACCCTGACACCCGGTGCTGGGGTGGATGTTTAAAGAAAAGGCTCTACCCACCACGCCACCCACACCACATGGACCCCATGAATTGCTCTCATCACACAGCACGGCCGGATTAGAAACACAAATCACCCTGAAATTTTAAAAATACTTAATACCGGCCACAAGATAAAAACTTTCAGATGAACCAGAAGTGGAAAGTGGCCACAGAGAGCCCCACACGACAAGTCACACAAGCTACTGAAGGAGAAGGTGAATCAAGTGCATTTGCTGAACTCAAAGCCATTCAGCTGGCCCTGGACACTGCTGAAAGACAGAACTGGCCGAATTTCTACCTTCATACTGAACCAGAAATAGTAACCAATGCTCTGTGGAGTTAGCTAGAAAGATAAAAAAGGCCAGTTAGCAACATAAAGGAAAACCAATTCAGGCTGCTGATGAGTGGAAAAATATTGCAACCTATAAGTAGGCACAAAAATGAAAAGCAGATTTAACTATAAATTGCATTTCTCAAGTTATCCATAACTGTAAGACGTGCTAAAATCAAGCAAGCCAAGCCAATAAAGCCTCTCTAATATGGGGGACAGTATTCCAAATATAAGTATAAAGAAGCCAAACAAATGAACTACAACACACTGCCTCAAACCCCCCAAGGCAAGTGCTACGTGATCACAACTGTAGAAGCCACCACTAGATCATTAGAAACCCACACTGTACCTCACACTACTATGCAAAACACTGTCTGAAGCCCAAAAAAGCAAGTCCTATAAAGACACAGCACCCCTGAGAGAATCCTCAGACAACAGGACCCATTTCAAGAACAGCCTTAGAAACACCTCAGCCAAAAACCAGGATATTGAATAAATAGATCATATCCCTTATCACACACCAGCTGCCAGAAAAGTTGAACTGTACAACAGACTACTTAAAATTACCCTAAAGGCACTTGGCAGGGAAACATCCAAAAATTGAGAAATGAACTTAACAAAAGCCACCTCAATAGTCACCTGAAGTCATCACTGAAGCAAGTCCTGCCCAGTCTGAAGCCTTGCACACAGTGCATGGGGATAAAGTCCCTGCAGCACACATACAAGGTATTTTAAGACTGTTTAGATTAGGCCCACCTCAAGCAAAGGCAAACCAATCCGTACAATTGTTTTTGCTCAAAAACCTAGTTACACTTAGTAGGTAATGCAGAAAGATAAAGAAACCCATTGAGGACGACAGAAAAACCTAATCTTAATTGAGAGCTGTGTGTAAAGTTTTACTGTGGATAAAAATAGAGAGCAGAGTTGAAAAAAGGTATTAATTAAGGTAGGATGCAGATGGTAATAGAATATGGAGTAGATAATGTCTTAAGTTGCAATGCAAGATGCAAGCAGAAGTATAGAATCCATCACCATCTGCTGAAACCAGGTGGAGTAGGGCTCCTTATCTCTTCCATGACTCATCCCGCAGAATTCCTCCCCACAAGGAGTTTTACCTTATGGGAGATGCCCCAGCCAAGGAGAAAAGCCAAGGATTTCCTACCTATATAAAATCTGAAATTTGAAACATCAGAGCAACCTTTCCCACTAAATTCCCAGAAGACCAGGCCTATCTTCATCACAACTACATGTTAAAAAAGTAACTACACCCTTCTCCAAAATCATTGCTCCAACAAAACCACATCTGTCACTCCAAGAAAACTACAGGTACCATTATTCAGACTGTAACCAGCACCCTGCACTGTTTAATCACCTGAGGGGATCTGGAGGAACGTCCCTGGTGAGCAAGGTCTCGAGCTCCCTGCAAGAGCACAGGGCAGTGCACACTCAGACTGCATGGCTGCTCCTGAGGCAGCCACCTCTAAGTGCTTCCCAGCCTGTCCCAAAGCATAGCAATTCCAGCTGAGCTCTTCCTCTCCTCCTTTGGAATATTTCCAGCCCAGTAGTTTGACAGTAGCACAAATGAACATGTTGGAAGGTGTCTCATCACTTTTAAGAACGCCAGAAGGGGAGCTGCCCAGAACCCAGTCCAATTTGGCTTTGAACACTCCAGGGATCCAGGGGCGGCCACAGCTTCTCCTGACAAACTGTGCCAGGGCCTCAGCACCCTCACAGGGCAGAATTCTCTCCCAATATCCCATCTATCTCTGCCATGTCTTGGTAGGAAGTCACTGTCCCTTGTTCTGTCCCTGCAGGCCCCTGGCTTAAGTCCCTCTCCAACTCTCTTGCAGCCCCCTCAGGCATTGGAAAGGGGTTCTAAGGTCACCCTGGAACCTTCCCCAGGCTGGACAACAGCAACTCTTGCATCCTTTTCCCTTGGCACAGGTGCTCCAGCCCTTGGAGCATCTTCCTATTAATCCCATGGCCTCCTCTGGGCCTCTGTGGATCATCTTGGAGATGTCAGGGAGAAACCCATTCTTGCCTCTGGGAAGAACTGAGGCTGTGCTGTAAATTGGGCTGAAGGGAAGGCAAACAAAAGCTGCTCCCTTGTTTGTGCCTACGGACTCCAGTGGAACAAGGATGGAGCGGGAGATGTGGCCAGGAGCCGCCATTCCCTCCCAGGCCTGTCCCCACAGCAAGCACCAAAGCTCTGGAACAGCCAACTGTTAATCCCTTGCTATTCCCAAAGGGAACCAGTTTCCCTGAGGCACACGCTCCGCCAAGCCAGGTCCCTGCTGGGTCTGGCACACAGAGAGCAGTGGCTTTTTCACTCACCCGCCGGCTGTCCATCTGCTCCTTTGGCACCAACAGTCACCAAATCCCAGTGTCCACAGGTCGCTGACTTTTGCAGGGTCTAAACCCCAGTGCCCAAAGGCCTTTGGCCTTTCCAGGGTCTAAACCCCAATCTCCAAAGGCCCTTGGCTTTTGCAGGGTCTGGCCCCAATTGCCAGATGTTGTTGTTCTTTGCAAGGTCAATAGCACTCAAGAAGGTGCCATTGGCCTTGGCAGGGTCTGAGCCCCAACACTCATGAGCTGTTGACAGCTCCAGGGTCCAAAACCCAATGAGCCAGGAGATGTCGATTGTTGCCAGGGTCCAACCCCCAACATTCCAATATTCCATGGCCTGTTGACGGTTGCCAGGATCCGAAGCCCATCATTCCAGGGACTGGTGGAATGGCCCTCCCCGGCTCTCCCCAGCCCCAGCTCCCTGCTGGCTCTGGCACCTGCCCTGCCTCCCCCGTGTCCCCACAGTCGTGCCGGGCAGGGCCCTGGCTCAGAACATGAGCTACAAGTTGCTGGTCCAGACAGCATCTATTTTAAGGCTCAGCGTTCTCAAGAACCACATCCTCTTTAGGGATGCGCTTAGTTCCTGAGTCACAGGAATTCTTCTGTCTTCCCTGACACGGGGGAGATGTAAGAAAAAGCCCATAAAGATTCTTGGTGCTTACAAATATTCATGGAAAAGAAAGCCTTGTGTTTAGAACAGTCACATGAGGAGGAAAAAATGGTGTTTCGGGGGCTTTTGAAATTCCTGCAGAGAAATGCCAAGAGCTGCAGTGTTTAAGGCTTATAAAATAGATCAAAAATGACACCGTCACAAGTGCAATTTTTTCTCTGCACTGTGTTTGGCAATATATCTAGATCTTCTAGGCAGAAGAAAATTCTTGTTGATTACATCAAAGTTTCCTTGCTAGGAACAGACCTTCCAGAACCATACGGGTCTGCTTGGAAAAGCTTTAGTAAGTATTTTTTGCCCTGATCTTCAATAGCACTCTTCTGTGTCCTATGGAGGACTTCTGTGTCCCAGTTGACAGGAACTGGCAGGGCACAAATCCTCCGTGGAAGAGAAGAGCTGCACCCGCCTTCTCCAGGGCCTGTCTCTGCAGAGACTGATGGCACAAGGCTCTCACTGCCAAGTGACATCAGTTCAGAGATCAATGCAGCTTCAAGTCTCTGTTCCACAAGAGCAGCCCTGGGCTCCTTGAGCAGAACTGCAAAGGAGCAGGAGAGCTCCTGGTGAAGGTCTGACAGCTCTTGCCTGGTTTTTGAGCAGCTCTCAGTGTAGTTCTGCTGGTATTGCCAGTCCCGGGCCAGCTGTGACTGCAGCAGGGACACCTGGAAGAGGCACAAGGCCCAGCTCAGACAAGCCCACGCTGGCAGCAGCATCCGCAGCCCCACGGTACCGGCTGTTGGGCACACACCCTCCAACTCCAGCCCTCACCAACACTCTGCCCTTGGGGAAGGGAAAGGAACAGGCTCCCAGACTGCCCCTGAACAGAGCTCAGATGGTCAACAAGTCCAGTTCATGGCAGAAAAACCCTTCCCATGTACATCCCTCAGCCACCACAGCTCTATTAGAGAGAGTTCTGGCACCAATTAGGAACCCTACACTGATTTCAAAAGCACACATTTGTGGCACTGACCCATTTCTGTGCCTCAGCAAGAGGGCTGCTGCTCCCCTGACCTACTGGAGGACTCTTTACTTGAACTGTGGGACAGCCAGCCCAGCTGTGAGGGGAATTTGGTGCTTGGGGATTTTGGTGCTTTCTTGAGGCATTTTAACACCCCAAGCCCCATTTTATACCTCTGAATTTCAAAATTATACCTTAATTTTAACTTGTTTGTATTTATTAATCTTATTATGCTTCTACTCCATTTTACTTATTTTCAAGGGATTCTTAAAAGGATTTGGGGGATTTTTTCGGGGGTTTCTTGGTTTTGCCAGGTCTTAACACACAATGCACCTTTTCAACCCCCTATGGTTTCAATGTGTTATGGGCTGATGTTTGGACTAGCTCCTCTCCTTGCTTCCCCCGTGCAGCTGCCGGTCCCTCCCTCGGATGGTTTTATCTAGGCTGGTGTTTTCCGGCTCTCTCTCTCTTGCTGCGCTTCGGTTGTGGGCTGTGTCTTGCTCTCTGCCGTCTGCTCAGCTGTGACCCCCTCCCCTGGCTGCTTTGGCCGTTTTTTCCCTTTTCCCCCAGCTGTTTTGTCTGTGCTCCTGTGTTGGCTTGTCTTGGGTTTGCTTTTGCTTGTCTTGGGCTCGCTTTAGCTTGTCTTGGGCTTGCTTTGGGCCTGCTCCCGGCTGCCCCTCCCCCTCTCTCCCTTCTCCCTGCTCCAGGGATTTGCACTGACTCCGGAGGATGAGGATCTGGACTTCGGGGGCCGCTGCTGGAGGTCGGCTTGAGCGGCTCTGCCACTCTCCCCGTCGAGGACCGGCTGGGTTCGTCTCATCTGGGTTTGGGTTGGGGGAGTGTTTCTTTTGTATTTTTGTTAATAAAAAAAGTTTTTTCCATTTTCACCACAAGAACAATTCTTTCTGAGCTCATTGAAGGAAGGAATTGTAAAAAAGAAAAGGGGGGGGGGGGCCCCTTTGGAGCTCCTTTTCCCCAAATTTGTCCTAAACTTGGACATACTTTTTGGTGCTCCAGGTGAGGCACTCACGACCTTCAGATTATCAGCACCAGAAAAAAGTATGTCCAAGTTTAGGACAAATTTGGGGAAAAGGAGCTCCAAAGGGGCCCCCCCCCCTTTTCTTTTTTACAATTCCTTCCTTCAATGAGCTCAGAAAGAATTGTTCTTGTGGTGAAAATGGAAAAAACTTTTTTTATTAACAAAAATACAAAAGAAACACTCCCCCAACCCAAACCCAGATGAGACGAACCCAGCCGGTCCTCGCCGGGGAGAGTGGCAGAGCCTCCCAAGCCGACCTCCAGCAGCGGCCCCCGAAGTCCAGATCCTCATCCTCCGGAGTCAGTGCAAATCCCTGGAGCAGGGAGAAGGGAGAGAGGGGGAGGGGCAGCCGGGAGCAGGCCCAAAGCAAGCCCAAGACAAGCTAAAGCGAGCCCAAGACAAGCAAAAGCAAACCCAAGACAAGCCAACACAGGAGCACAGACAAAACAGCTGGGGGAAAAGGGAAAAAACGGCCAAAGCAGCCAGGGGAGGGGGTCACAGCTGAGCAGACAGCAGAGAGCAAGACACAGCCCACAACTGAAGCGCAGCAAGAGAGAGAGAGCCGGAAAACACCAGCCTAGATAAAACCATCCGAGGGAGGGACCGGCAGCTGCACGGGGGAAGCAAGGAGAGGAGCTAGTCCAAACATCAGCCCATAACACATTGAAACCATAGGGGGTTGAAAAGGTGCATTGTGTGTTAAGACCTGGCAAAACCAAGAAACCCCCGAAAAAATCCCCCAAATCCTTTTAAGAATCCCTTGAAAATAAGTAAAATGGAGTAGAAGCATAATAAAGATTAATAAATACAAACAAGTTAAAATTAAGGTATAATTTTGAAATTGAGAGATATAAAATGGGGCTTGGGGTGTTAAAATGCCTCAAGAAAGCACCAAAATCCCCAAGCACCAAATTCCCCTCACAGCTGGGCTGGCTGTCCCACAGTTCAAGTAAAGAGTCCTCCAGTAGGTCAGGGGAGCAGCAGCCCTCTTGCTGAGGCACAGAATGGGTCAGTGCCACAAATGTGTGCTTTTGAAATCAGTGTAGGGTTCCTAATTGGTGCCAGAACTCTCTCTAATAGAGCTGTGGTGGCTGAGGGATGTACATGGGAAGGGTTTTTCTGCCATGAACTGGACTTGTTGACCATCTGAGCTCTGTTCAGGGGCAGTCTGGGAGCCTGTTCCTTTCCCTTCCCCAAGGGCAGAGTGTTGGTGAGGGCTGGAGTTGGAGGCTGTGTGTGCCCAACAGCCGGTACCGTGGGGCTGCGGATGCTGCTGCCAGCGTGGGCTTGTCTGAGCTGGGCCTTGTGCCTCTTCCAGGTGTCCCTGCTGCAGTCACAGCTGGCCCGGGACTGGCAATACCAGCAGAACTACACTGAGAGCTGCTCAAAAACCAGGCAAGAGCTGTCAGACCTTCACCAGGAGCTCTCCTGCTCCTTTGCAGCTCTGCTCAAGGAGCCCAGGGCTGCTCTTGTGGAACAGAGACTTGAAGCTGCATTGATCTCTGAACTGATGTCACTTGGCAGTGACAGCCTTGGGCCATCAGTCTCTGCAGAGACAGGCCCTGGAGAAGGCAGGTGCAGCTCTTCTCTTCCATGGAGAATTTGTGCCCTGCCAGTTCCTGTCAACTGGGACACAGAAGTCCTCCATAGGACACAGAAGAGTGCTATTGAAGATCAGGG
The DNA here is from genome assembly GCF_903797595.1 of Erithacus rubecula. Lineage (NCBI taxonomy): Eukaryota > Metazoa > Chordata > Aves > Passeriformes > Muscicapidae > Erithacus > Erithacus rubecula. The sequence continues at coordinate 7,961 of NW_027635972.1, read as the reverse complement.
CAAAAAATACTTACTAAAGCTTTTCCAAGCAGACCCGTATGGTTCTGGAAGGTCTGTTCCTAGCAAGGAAACTTTGATGTAATCAACAAGAATTTCTTCTGCCTAGAAGATCTAGATATATTGCCAAACACAGTGCAGAGAAAAAATTGCACTTGTGACGGTGTCATTTTTGATCTATTTTATAAGCCTTAAACACTGCAGCTCTTGGCATTTCTCTGCAGGAATTTCAAAAGCCCCCGAAACACCATTTTTCCTCCTCATGTGACTGTTCTAAACACAAGGCTTTCTTTTCCATGAATATTTGTAAGCACCAAGAATCTTTATGGGCTTTTTCTTACATCTCCCCCGTGTCAGGGAAGACAGAAGAATTCCTGTGACTCAGGAACTAAGCGCATCCTTAAAGAGGATGTGGTGCTTGAGAATGCTGAGCCTTAAAAATTGATGCTGTCTGGACCAGCAACTTGTAATTCGTGTTATGAACCAGGGCCCTGCCCGGCACGACTGTGGGGACACGGGAGAGGCAGGGCAGGTGCCAGAGCCAGCAGGGAGCTGGGGCTGGGGAGAGCCGGGGAGAGCCATTCCACCAGTCCCTGGAATGATGGGCTTCGGATCCTGGCAACCGTCAACAGGCCATGGAATATTGGAATGTTGGGGGTTGGACCCTGGCAACAGGCCATGGAATGTTTGGAATGTTGGGGGTTGGACCCTGGCAACAATCGACAGCTCCTGGCTCATTGGGGTTTGGACCCTGGAGCTGTCAACAGTTCATGAGCGTTGGGGCTCAGACCTTGCCAAGGCCAACGGCACCTTCTTGTGTGCTATTGACCTTGCAAAGGCCAACGACATCTGGCAATTGGGGTTAGACCCTGCAGAGGCCAAGGGCCTTTGGTGGTTTGGGTTAGACCCTGCAAAGGCCAAGGGTTTTTGGAGATTTGGGTTTAGACCCTGGAAAGGCCAAGGGTTTTTGGAGATTTGGGTTAAGACTCTGCGAAGGCCAAGGGCCTTTGGGCACTGGGGTTTAGACTCTGCAAAGGCCAAAGGCCTTTGGCGATTTGGGTTAAGACTCTGCGAAGGCCAAGGGCCTTTGGTCACTGGGGTTTAGACCCTGCAATATCAACGACCTTTGGACACTGGGATTTAGCGACTGTTGGTGCCAAAGGAGCAGATGGACAGCCGGCGGGTGAGTGAAAAAGCCACTGCTCTCCGTGTGCCAGACCCAGCAGGGACCTGGCTTGGCTGGGCGTGTGCCTCAGGGGAACTGGTTCCCTTTGGGAATAGCAAGGGATTAACAGTTGGCTGTTCAGAGCTTTGGTGCTTGCTGTGGGGACAGGCCTGGGAGGGAATGGGGGGCTCCTGGCCACATCTCCTGCTCCATCCTTGTTCCACTGGAGTCCGCAGGCACAAACAAGGGAGCAGCTTTTCATTGCCTTCCCTTCAGCCCAATTTACAGCACAGCCTCAGTTCTTCCCAGAGGCAAGAATGGGTTTCTCCCTGACATCTCCAAGATGATCCGCAGAGGCCCAGAGGAGGCCATGGGATTAATAGGAAGATGCTCCAAGGGCTGGAGCACCTGTGCCAAGGGAAAAGGATACAAAAGTTGCTGTTGTCCAGCCTGGGGAAGGTTCCAGGGTGACCTTAGAACCCCTTCCAATGCCTGAGGGGGCTGCAAGAGAGTTGGAGAGGGACTTAAGCCAGGGGCCTGCAGGGACAGAACAAGGGACAGTGACTTCCTACTGAGACATGGCAGAGATAGATGGGATATTGGGAGAGAATTCTGCCCTGTGAGGGTGCTGAGGCCCTGGCACAGGTTGTCATGAGAAGCTGTGGCTGCCCCTGAATCCCTGGAGTGTTCAAAGCCAAATTGGACTCGGTTCTGGGCAGCTCCCCTTCTGGTGTTCTTAAAAGTGATGAGACACCTTCCAACATGTTCATTTGTGCTTCTGTCAAACTACTGGGCTGGAAATATTACAAAGGAGGGGAGGAAGAGCTCAGCTGGAATTGCTATGCTTTGGGACAGGCTGGGAAGCACTCAGAGGTGGCTGCCTCAGGAGCAGCCATGCAGTCTGAGTGTGCTCTGCCCTGTGCTCTTGCAAGGACCTCGAGGACTTTCTCACTGGGGACGTTTCTCCAGATCCCCTCAGGTGACTAAACAGTGCAGGGTGTTGGTTACAGTCTGAATAATGGTACCTATAGTTTTCTTGCAGTGACAGATGTGGTTTTGTTGGAGCAATGATTTTGGAGAATGGTGTAGTTACTTTTTGAACATCTAGTGGTGATGAAGATAGGCCTGGTCTTCTTCTGGGAATTTAGTGGGAAAGGTTGCTCTGATGTTTCAAATTTCAGATTTTATATAGGTAGGAAATACTTGGCTTTTCTCCTTGGCTGGGGCATCTCCCATAAGGTGTAACTCCTTGTGGGGGAAGAGTTCTGAGGATGGGTCATGGAAGAGATAAGGAGCCCTGCTCCACCTGGTTTCAGCAGATGCTGATAGAATGTGTACTTCTGCTTGCATCTTGCATTGCAACTTAAGACATGATCTACTCCTTATTCTATTACCATCTGCATCCTACCTTAATTAATACCTTCTTTCAACTCTGCTACATATTTTTATCCACAGTGAAACTTTACACACAGTTCTCACTTAAGATTAGGTTTTTCTGTGGTCCTCAATGGGTTTCTTTACCTTTCTGCATTACCTACTAAGTGTAACTAGGTTTTTGATCAAAGCAAATTGTACAGATTGGTTTGCCTTTTCTTGAGGTGGGCCTAATCTAAACAGTCTTAAAGTGCCTTTTATGTGTACTACAGGGACTTTATACCCATCCACTGTGTGCAAGGCTTCAGACTGAACAGGACTTGCTTGAGTGATGGACTCTCAGGTTTTGACTATTTAGGTGGCTTTTGTTAAGTTCATTTCTCAAATTTTTGGATGTTTCCCTGCCAAGTGCCTTTAGGGTAATTTTAAGTAGTCTGTTGTACAGTTCAACTTTGCTGGCAGCTGGTGTGTGATAAGGGATATGATCTATTTATTCAATATCCTGGTTTTTGGCTGAGGTGTTTGTAAGGCTGTTCTTGAAATGGGTCCTGTTGTCTGACGATTCTCTCAGTGGTGCTGTGTCTTTATAGGACTTGCTTTTTTGGGCTTAAGACGGTGTTTTGAGTAATAGTTTGAGGTACAGGATAGGTTTCTAATGATCTAGTGGTGGCTTCTACAGTTGTGATCACGTAGCACTTGCCTTGGGGGGTTTGGGGCAGTGTGATGTAGTTCATTTGCTCGGCTTCTTTATACTTATATTTGGAATACTGCCCCCCCCATTAGAGAGGCCTTATGGGCTTGGCTTGCTTGATTTTAGCACATGTCTTACAGTTATGGATAACTTGAGAAATGCAATTTATAGTTAAATCTGCTTTTCACTTTTGTCCATACTTATAGGTGGCATTTTTGCCTTGATGACATGAGGCAGTGTTGGCCTGTTGAACTAGGAACAACTCTCCCTTATGTTGCTAATTTAAATTTACTTGTGACATCTCTATTTTTGCAGCTTGATCTATTTTCTCCTTGTATAAGTGTTCTTTACAATGACTGACTTTTGGGGACGTGGCTGTGTACATGATGCACTTTTACAGATAGTTTGTCTGAGTGGCAATGTTTTTGCACTCATCAGCAGCCTCAATTGGTTTTCCTTTATGTTGCTAGCTGGCCTTTTTTCACCTTTCTAGCTAACTCCACAGAGTACTGGTTAGTATTTATGATTCAGTAGAAATGTAGAGCTTTGGTCAGTTCTCTCTTTCAGCAGTGTCCAGGGCCAGCTGAATGGCTTTGAGTTCAGCAAGTGCACTTGATTCACCTTCTCCTTCAGTAGCTTGTGTGACTCGTCGTGTGGGGCTCCCTGCGGCCACTTTCCACTTCTGGTTCATCTCAACCATGAGACAGAAACTGTCAGTGACAAGAGCACAGCGTGTTTCTTGTGCTGGTAGTTGGTTCTATGGTGAAGCTTTTTAGCCTGGGTTACTTGTTTCTGCTCCTTTTTGTTAGTGAGATTAAAGTTTTTATCTGGTGTCCAGTTGGAACTTTGGCTTTAGAATTCTAGTGCTCAACCTCGAGTCTCCCCAGGCACCTTCTGCTAAAGGCTCCAGGACAAGCCATTGCGCTTGGCTGCAGAGTAAAGCACATTCCTCACCTCTGGTCCCATCCTGACTGAGCCAAGGGCACTGCATGAGCGATTTTCTGCTTGGTCTGGGTGAAGGTATGTTGCTGTTCAGGGCCACAGCTGGAATTGTTCTTCTTAGGGTGAGCAGGTAGAGAGGGCTCACAATGTGGCTGCACTCAGGAATACATTCTCTAAAATCCTATGGCCCCTAGGAAAGCTTGTGTTTCCTTCTAGCTGGTTGGTGGAGACACTGGGATGATCTCATTGATCAATTCAGTGGGGATCTGGCTTTGTCCATCTTGCCACTCTACTCCCAGGAACTGGATCTCTCAGGCAGGTCCCTTGACTTTGCTCTTCTCAATGGCGAAACCTCCTTCCAGCAGAATCTGGATGATCCTCTCTCCTTTCTCAAATACTTTTATTGCCGTGTTCCTCCACACAATGATGTTATTGATGTATTGCAGATGTTTTGGAGCTTTACCCTTTTCCAGTGCAGCCTGGATCAGCCCGTGGCAGATGGTGGGGCTGTGTTTCCACCCCTGGAGCAGTCGGTTCCAGGTGTACTGCACGTCCCCCCAGGTGAAAGCAAACTGAGGCCTGCACTCTGCTGCCAAAGGAATGGAGAAAAATGCATTGGCAATGTCAATGGTGCCACTTTGCTGCCTTGGGCTCCAGCTCCTCCTGGAGATCCAGCGTGTCCGGCACGGCAGCGCTTAGCACTGGAGAATCAACGACTGGGAGAGAGAGGGGGTCTACTGACTGCTGATCAGAATCCAAATTTACTCTCAGCTACATGTGCTTATATACCAGTTTTAGGAAAGCTTGTAATTTCTTACCACATTGGTTGGGTTAAACATCACACAAGCTTACACATTTTGCAACATTTCTATTTGATTCATTCTTCTTTCCTGTCACCAGTCTTGATCCAATCTTCATGGAGCCTTCAAAGCTCTATTTGGTTTTGCCAAGGCATCTTGGTTACAGAGCTGCTTATGCAAATTAAATCCACAGTACTCTGTCTTAGCTTCTACAGTGGAGTCACTTCATTCAAGGCACAATAGTCTACCGTCAGTTTCTATTGTCTGTCAGACTTGCCCACAGGCAAACTGGGGCTGTTGAAGGGTGAGTGAGTTTTTAGTGAGCACCCTTTGACTTTCTAGCCAAAATTTTATGAGTGGGGATAATGGTATCTTGATTCATCTGATACTGCTGGCTGTGTGCTCTTGAGTTGTGTCACGATCCGCCCAACCCGAGTGGGAGTCGTGACTGGTTCTTTTATGGATCTCAGAGTGCAAAAGACACAGCAGGGGATAAAACCAGTTTACTTCTACAGAAATGCACTTTATTTAGTGCCAACCAAAATGCGATAGTGGGAGAGAGAGAGAGAGAGAGAGAGAGAAGGGGCGGTCAGGATTATAGCTACCAAGACGGGAAGATGAATCCTCGTGGAGCAGCCAATAGATATCTGTTGCCATCTGGGGAGATCTCAGGGCATCTCCTCTGAGAAAGTCACTTTTATAGTCCTTTCCCAAAGCGAGTGGCTTCTGGCCAAAAGGTGGGAAGATTTATGGACTATTGTATGCAGAGATCGTTACCCTGAGGAACAGGTGGATGCAGGACATTTCAAGGAACACCACACCATCTTTGTTGTTATGAACACACGCAGGGCAGCCCATACCGGACCAGTCCATTGTTCTTCCATCTGTGGGCGCTTTGTTGAGTCAGCGCCCCGTGACTAGTTGTCATGAGAAACCAGTCCTGGTATGCGGGGTTGCGGAGCCGCTTGCGGAAGAATAGCGAGGGGATCAGCCAGCCAATCAATGTGATTGATAAAGCACAATCCAACTTTATTGAGAGCATCAGACAGTTTTATAGCCCAAAATAGCATAAATCAGCATTATTCATATTAGTACAATCTTATCGGTTTTTACTATGTACACCTTCTCTTATTATTGGTTATTGCAAGTGTGAGATAATCACGCCTACTGAATTTCTTGCCAAAAAGCATACGTGCTATTCCGCTGCTCCTACTTCCCTTATTGTTATACTTATTGCTATATAGTATCTGTCCCAGGGTTATACCTCGCTTGCTACGTGCTTCCCTGGAAGTTAAGGCCTTGATTGAACAATGGGTATATGTATTACTTATTGACTAACTCTGCAAATTATGCTAGCTGTATTGCTTTTGCAAAAGTCTCTTAAAAGCAAACACTGCTGCTCAGCAAAATCTGCTTAAGAGCAAGGCCTAGCTACTACTTAGCAGGAGCTGCTCTCCTCCAACAAGGCCACAGTTGTGTCCATGGCTTTCTAACCAATTCTCAACACCTGACAGCACTGTCCAAATGCTGCTGGAGCTCTGGCAGCCGTGGCTCAAGACCATTACGTCGGGAGCCGCTCAGGTCCCATCACCCTCTGAACAAAGAATCTTCTCCTGATCTCCAGCCTGACCCTGCCCTGGCTTCAAGCCGTTCCCTGGGGTCTTCTCACTGCTCAGCAGAGCTCAGAGGTTGGTGCCTGCCCCTCCAGTGCCCCTCAGGAGGAAGGTGTAGACTGCAATGGGATGTCCTGCAAGTGCTTTCAGCCTTGTTAAACTTCATGTGGTTGATGATTGCCCCTCTCTCGGATTTCTTAAGGTCTCTCTGCCGTTGAGGAAGTCAACAGCTCCTTCCAATTTAGTGCTGTCTGCAAACTACTTACTATACTTCAAGTCTTGCATCCAGGTCTTTCATGAGGATGTTGAAGGGCACAGGGCTGACAGTGGAGCCCTGCAGAACCCACTGGTGACAGGTCACCAGTCTGGTGTCACCCCAGGCACTGTCACCTGTGCCTGACCCATGAGCCAGCTGCTCACCCATCACATGGCATGTTTATCCAGCTGGGGGCTGGAACACTTTCTCCAGAGGAATCCTGGTAGAGACAGCATCTAAAGCTTTACTGGAATTCAAAAAGACTACATCAGCTGTCTCCATCAACTCCATGGGTTACACTGTTGTAAAAGGCAAGCAGGTTTGAGAAGCAGGACTTTCCCCCTCCTGAAGCCACATTGCCTGTGACCAATGACTGCATTGACCTCCATATGATTTTCAATGCCTCACTGAATAACCTTCTCCATCATTTTAGCAGTCATTGAAGTGACACTGACAGGCCTGTAGTGTCCAGGGTCACCCTCTTGACCTTTTGTAAAAAATAGCCAGCATCCAGTCAGGTTGGACATCTCCAGATTCCCAAAACTCTTTCAAAAATGATCAAGAGAGGCCTTGTGAAAATATCAGCAGTTCTTTGTTGATTATTGGATGTAGAGAATTAACCTGGTTAAGAGGCTAAGCTGTGCAGCTTGTTACAGTAAATAGATTTTTCACACCATTTCATTCATGTGGATACAATGATGTTTATCATGGCATTGGCAGCTAGCCACAAAGAACTGCCCAAAGATATTCAAGTCACTGCTCCAGCAGTGGATAATCCATGAAAACCAGTCACCATGTGCAGTGCTTAAGCTTAATTGGCTTGTTTGGTGAAAGATACATTTAATTCCTTCTCTCCTGGCCCAGTCCTGTATCACCCAGGCAGAGATATGGCTTTGTTTGACTGGATGGAACAGGCTTGGTAAATAACTAAACCACTATGTAAAAGATCTTTGTGGACTTTCACCCATGGCTTGTGCTTGGCTTAGTGCAGACACAACCTCCACATTTAGGCTGGGAATACTTACAGGGTGTCCCACCTCTTCATTTAACTGCTCCTGAAATCACCTGGGTATCTCAGTCACCATGTAGGGCACTGTTTGGTAGCATGTGTGCCACCCGACCA